>NC_091289.1:79644929-79944929 GCF_032444005.1 Ranitomeya imitator
CGGCAACGGCCAGCTGGTTTGCTGTATCCTCTGCCCGTGGCTGACAGGCCCTGGGAGATGGTCGGGATGGACTTTGTGGTTGGCTTACCCAAGTCTCGTAATTGCACCATTATCTGGGTGATCACCGATCATTTTTCCAAAATGGTGCATTTGGTGCCTCTTCCACGGCTACCATCTGCACGGGCGTTGGCTGTCTTGTTTATCAAGCATATCTTTCGCTTACACGGTATGCCAGACAAAATTGTTAGTGACCGGGGTCCCCAGTTTGCGTCTCGATTCTGGAGGGAGCTATGTCGTCTACTCAGTATTGAGTTAAATCTCTCTTCGGCATATCATCCCGAGACGAATGGGTTGGTAGAAAGGGCCAACCAGACCTTGGTCACATATCTGCGACATTTTGTTTCTGCCAGACAGGATGACTGGGCATCCTTGCTACCGTGGGCAGAGTTTGCACTTAACAATGCCGTAGCCGACTCCACCGGTCAGACTCCATTCCTCTTAAATTACGGCCAGCATCCGCGTGTTCCTGTGCCCATGCCCGTGTCTTCTGCTGATCCCAGGGTGGCAGACTGGGCTGTGGAGGCACGGGACATTTGGGATCGCACGCAGGATGCCATTCGGGCCTCCAAGGAGAGAATGAGGTCCTCCGCCGATGTTCATCGGCGCCCCGCTCCGACTTTTGCCCCTGGCGACTTGGTGTGGCTCTCTGCCCGTAACATCAGGCTGCGAGTTGAGTCCACTAAGTTTGCTCCTCGCTACTTGGGTCCCTTCAAGGTTCTCGAACAGGTTAATCCTGTGGTCTACCGCCTGGCTCTTCCTCCACGCTTGGGTATCGCCGACACCTTTCATGTGTCCCTCTTGAAACCCGTATACATGTCCCGGTTTTCCGAGTCATCTGCCGAGACATCGGGTTCGTCTACGGACGATTACGAGGTGAACGCTATTTTGGGGTGCAAGGTGGTACGCGGCAAAAAGTTTTATTTGGTGGATTGGAAGGGTTATGGTCCAGAGGACAAGTCTTGGGAGCCTGCTGAAAACATTCAGGCCCCACAGCTCATTGCTGCCTTCGAGCGTAGCGAGGCCCAAGGAGGGGGGGGCCCTAGGAGGGGGGGTAATGTTAGAAGTCGAGTTTCCTCTGCTGCACAGGGGGAATCTCGATCCGTCTCCGCTGCGGTCTCCCATTCTCCTCCAGCCGCAGTGGAGTCTGCTCAGCAGGGACGTCGCTCCCAGTGTCTTGCTCGCTCTCACTCTGTACAGAGAGTTACTGCTGCTTCTTCAGCTCCTGCCATTAAAGTCAGTGCTGGTCAGCGGCGAGCGGACTTCCCTGGGACTAAGTCCTTGTTTGCGCACACTGAGCATGCCCAGAGCAAGATCTCCCGTTGGAGATCGAGGGTCATGTGCTCTGGCTCTGCAGCGCATTCCATTGGTCCTCTTGGCAGGTCTTGGAAGGGCAAAGTTTCTGTGGCCACTTCCTGTCCTGCAATTATATAAACTGCGCATGACCGCACGGCCATGCGCTAGTGTACATTTGAATACGTGTGTTTGTTGTGAGTGCAAGTCGTTCATTAAATACCCCTACCCTATTGTATGACTGTTCGCGTATGGAGTATGGCTGCTATCTAGCGCCCGACAAATCACTCAACGTGTCACACACGTATCAGCGTCTATTGCTGTGACCGCCAGTGCGGCGCCACGCGCCAGTAGTGCGCTTCCTGACCCACGTCTGGGTGCTTAGTGGTGCCTGCCAGCACGGCACAGTTCGCACTTCGGTGCTCTAATTATAAGTGTTGCCTTTACACACCCAGTTGAGGTGTTGTGCCAGCAAGGGTCTAATCGGACTTCAATCCTAGTTGGGGTTAAGTTCGCTGACTGCTTGCTCGCCTTCTATGTGCGGTACTGCGATCCTGTGACGCAACAGGATCGCTTCCTTCACGTTGGGTGAGGTTTAACCCACGTGTGTATTCTTATGAGTACCGCCATATAGTCCGTCGTTACTTAGCAGCAGGTTCCATCTCTGCACGGTGGACCCCGGGCTGCGAACGCACCATACACTATCAGTCTTATTATTTGGTGCGTTCCGCTAGCCCTAACATTGGCTTTCTGTGGCCCACTATTTGAGAGAGATGGCACACAAATGACCGGCACACAAGCACAAAGGCCAATATTAATCTCCCACTGTGTTTTTTTTGTCAGGGAGAATTTATAAACCAAATACAAAAAAAAAAACTAGGCTTTCTGTGGCCCACTATTTAAGAGAGATGGCACACACAGGACTGGCACGCAAGCACAAAGGCCAATATTAATCTCCCACTGTTTTTTTTTTTTTAAGGGAGAATTTAAAAACCAAAAACAGGCACTAGGCTTTCTGTGGCTCACTATTTGAGAGAGATGGCACACACGACTGGCACAGAAGCACAAAGGCCAATATTAATGTCCCACTGTTTTTTTTTTTGGTCAGGGAGAATTTATAAACCAAATTAAAGCAAAAAAAAAACACTAGGCTTTCTGTGGCCCACTATTTTAGAGAGATGGCACACACAGGACTGGCCCACAAGCACAAAGGCCAATATTAATCTCCCACTGTTTTTTTTTTGGTCAGGGAGAATTTATAAACCAAATTAAAACAAAAAAAAAACACTAGGCTTTCTGTGGCCCACTATTTTAGAGAGATGGCACACACAGGACTGGCACGCAAGCACAAAGGCCAATATTAATCTCCCATTGTTTTTTTTTTAAGGGAGAATTTAAAAACCAAAAACAGGCACTAGGCTTTCTGTGGCTAACCATTTGAGAGAGATGGCACACACGACTGGCACAGAAGCACAAAGGCCAATATTAATCTCCCACTGTTTTTTTTTGGTCAGGGAGAATTTATAAACCAAATTAAAACAAAAAAAAACCACTAGGCTTTCTGTGGTCCACTATTTGAGAGAGATGGCACACACGACTGGCACACAAGCACAAAGGCCAATATTAATCTCCCACTGTTTTTTTTGTCAGGGAGAATTTATAAACCAAATTAAAACAAAAAACAAACAATAGGCTTTCTGTGGCCCACTATTTGAGTGAGATGGCACACACAGGACTGGCACACAAGCACAAAGGCCAATATTAATCTCCCACTGTTTTTTTTGTTAAGGGAGAATTTAAAAACCAAAAACAGGCTCTAGGCTTTCTGTGGCTCACTATTTGAGAGAGATGGCACACAGGACTGGCACAGAAGCACAAAGGCCAATATTAATCTCCCACTGTTTTTTTTTTGGTCAGGGAGAATTTAAAAACCAAATTAAAAAAAAAAACACTAGGCTTTCTGTGGCCCACTATGTGAGAGAGATGGCACACACAGGACTGGCACACAAGCACAAAGTCCAATATTAATCTCCCACTGTTTTTTTTGTCAGGGAGAATTTATAAATCAAATAAAAAAAAACTAATAGGCTTTCTGTGGCCCACTATTTGAGAGAGATGGCACACACACGACTGGCACACAAGCACAAAGGCCAATATTAATGTCCCACTGTGTTTTTTTTGTCAGAGAGAATTTATAAACCAAATACAAAAAAAAAACCTAGGCTTTCCGTGGCCCACTATTTGAGAGAGATGGCACACACAGGACTGGCGCGCAAGCACAAAGGCCAATATTAATCTCCCACTGTTTTTTTTTTTAAGGGAGAATTTAAAAAACAAAAACAGGCACTAGGCTTTCTGTGGCTCACTATTTGAGAGAGATGGCACACACGACTGGCACAGAAGCACAAAGGCCAATATTAATCTCCCACTGTTTTTTTTTTTTTGGTCAGGGAGAATTTATAAACCAAATTAAAACAAAAAAAAAACACTAGGCTTTCTGTGGCCCACTATTTGAGAGAGATGGCACACACAGGACTGGCACACAAGCACAAAGGCCAATATTAATCTCCCACTGTTTTTTTTTAAGGGAGAATTTAAGAACCAAAAACAGGCACTAGGCTTTCTGTGGCCCACTATTTCAGAGAGATGGCACACACGACTGGCACACAAGCACAAAGGCCAATATTAATCTCCCACTGTTTTTTTTGTCAGGGAGAATTTATAAACCAAAAAAAAAAAAAAACAATAGGCTTTCTGTGGCCCACTATTTGAGAGAGATGGCACACACATGACTGGCTCACAAGCACAAAGGCCAATATTAATCTCCCACTGTTTTTTTTTTAAGGGAGAATTTAAAAACCAAAAACAGGCACTAGGCTTTCTGTGGCTCACTATTTGAGAGAGATGGCACACAGGACTGGCACACAAGCATAAAGGCCAATATTAATCTCCCACTGTTTTTTTTTTTTGGTCAGGGAGAATTTATAAACCAAATTAAAACAAAAAAAACACTAGGCTTTCTGTGGCCCACTATTTGAGAGAGATGGCACACACACGACTGGCACTCTAGCAGATATACCAATCTTAATCTCCCACTGCTTTTTTTGGTTAGGGAGAATTAAAAAAAAAAAAAAAAAAAAAAGGGACTGTCCTACAATTACTATCTCCCTGCAGTAATCTCAGCCAGGTATGGCAGGCAGCAATAAGAAGGAGTGGACTGCTGGACAAATTAAATCAAAAGTGTGGACAAACAAAAAAGATAGCTGTGCAGAAAGGAAGGAACAAGAGGATTTGTGCTTTGAAAAAAGCAGTTGGTTTGCACAGCAGTGTACACACAGCAATGCAGCTATCAGGGAGCCTTCTAGGGCAGCCCAATGAGCTACAGCGCTGAGAAAAAAAAAATGTAGCTTCCACTGTCCCTGAAACCAAAGGTGGTGTTGGACAGTGGAAATCACTACAGTACAGGCAATTTGGGGGTTAATGGACCCTGCCTAACGCTATCCCTGCTTCTGACGAAGCGGCAGCAACCTCGCCCTATGCTCAGATCAGCAGCAGTAAGATGGCGGTCGGCGGGAACGCCTCTTTATAGCCCCTGTGACGCCACAGACAGCAAGCCAATCACTGCAATGCCCTTCTCTAAGATGGTGGGGACCAGGACCTATGTCATCACGCTGCCCACACTCTGAGTCCACCTTCATTGGCTGAGAAATGGCGCTTTTCGCGTCATTGAAACGCGACTTTGGCGTGAAAGTCACGTACCGCATGGCCGACCCCAAACAGGAATCGGGTCGGGTTTCATGAAACCCGACTGTGCCAAAAGTCGGCGACTTTTGAAAATGAACGATCCGTTTCGCTCAACCCTAGTAGCAGGACTAAACTGGCGTCATTCCTTTGCTCAGCGGAGGACAACTGTAATGAGGAGCAGACACAGGTAGTAGGCCCAAATAAGTAAGTAGGCTAAATGCAGTTCAAAATTGCTAACAGGACTAAACTGGCGGCATTGCTTTGTTCAGCGGAGGAGGACAACTGTAATAAGAGGCTCAAACAGACTTAGTAGGCCTAAAATAAAAAAGTAGGCTAAATGCAGTTCAAAATTGGTAACAGAAGTACACAGGCGGCATAGCTTTGTTCAGCGGAGGAGGACAACTGTAATAAGAGGCTCACACAGACTTAGTAGGCCTAAAATAAAAAAGTAGGCTAAATGCAGTTCAAAATTGGTAAGAGGAGTACACAGGCGGCATAGCTTTTTTCAGCGGAGGAGGACAACTGTTATGAGAGGCTCACACAGTTACTAGGCCCAAGTAAGTAATTAGGCTAAATGCAGTTCAAAATTGGTAAGAGGAGTACTGTTATGTAGGCAATCAGTGACACAGTGTGCCAGCAATCAGAGCACATACAGTGATCTGACAACAACCCAAAAACAATAGAACGAGCTCTGAGACGTGGAATCTCTGTAGACCGCAATACCTGAACCTATCCTAAACACAACTAAAGGCAGCTGTGGATTGCGCCTGACACTACCTATGCAACTCGGCACAGCCTGAGGAGCTGACTAGCCTGAAGATAGAAAAACAAGCCTGACTTGCCTCAGAGAAATACCCCAAAGGAAAAGGCAGCCCCCCACATATAATGACTGTTAGCAAGATGAAAAGACAAACGTAGGGATGAAATAGATTCAGCAAAGTGAGGCCCGATATTCTAGACAGAGCGAGGATAGCAAAGAGAACTTTGCAGTCTACAAAAAACCCTAAAGCAAAAAAAACCACGCAAAGGGGGCAAAAAGACCCACCGTGCCGAACTAACGGCACGGCGGTACACCCTTTGCGTCTCAGAGCTTCCAGCAAAAAGAAATGACAAGCTGGACAGAAAAAGTAGCAACAAAAGCAAAAAGCACTTATCTAAGCAGAGCAGCAGGCCACAGGAAAGATCCAGAAGCTCAGATCCAACACTGGAACATAGACAAGGACCAAGGAAGACAGAATCAGGTGGAGTTAAATAACAAAGCAGCCAACGAGCTCACCAGAACACCTGAGGGAGGAAGCTCAGAAGCTGCAGTACCACTTGTGACCACAGGAGTGAATTCAGCCACAGAATTCACAACAGTACCCCCCCTTGAGGAGGGGTCACCGAACCCTCACCAGAGCCCCCAGGCCGACCAGGATGAGCCACATGAAAGGCACGAACAAGATCTGGAGCATGGACATCAGAGGCAAAAACCCAGGAATTATCTTCCTGAGCATAACCCTTCCATTTAACCAGATACTGGAGTTTCCGTCTAGAAACACGAGAATCTAAAATTTTCTCCACAATATACTCCAATTCCCCCTCCACCAAAACCGGGGCAGGAGGCTCAACACATGGAACCATAGGTGCCACGTATCTCCGCAACAACAACCTATGGAATACATTATGTATGGAAAAGGAGTCTGGGAGGGTCAGACGAAAAGACACAGGATTGAGAATCTCAGAAATCCTATACGGTCAAATAAAACGAGGTTTAAATTTAGGAGAGGAAACCTTCATAGGAATATGACGAGAAGATAACCAAACCAGATCCCCAACACGAAGTCGGGGACCCACACGGCGTCTGCGATTAGCGAAAAGTTGAGCCTTCTCCTGGGACAAGGTTAAATTGTCCACAACCTGAGTCCAGATCTGCTGCAACCTGTCCACCACAGAATCCACACCAGGACAGTCCGAAGACGCAACCTGTCCTGAAGAGAAACGAGGATGGAACCCAGAATTGCAGAAAAATGGAGAGACCAAGGTAGCCGAGCTGGCCCGATTATTAAGGGCGAACTCAGCCAACGGCAAAAAGGACACCCAATCATCCTGGTCTGCAGAAACAAAACATCTCAGATATGTTTCCAAGGTCTGATTGGTTCGTTCGGTCTGGCCATTAGTCTGAGGATGGAAAGCCGAGGAAAAAGATAGGTCAATGCCCATCCTACCACAAAAGGCTCGCCAAAACCTTGAAACAAACTGGGAACCTCTGTCAGAAACAATATTCTCAGGAATGCCATGCAAACGAACCACATGCTGGAAGAACAAAGGCACCAAATCAGAGGAGGAAGGCAATTTAACCAAGGGCACCAAATGGACCATTTTAGAAAAGCGATCACAGACCACCCAAATGACTGACATCTTTTGAGAAACGGGAAGGTCAGAAATGAAATCCATCGAAATATGTGTCCAAGGCCTCTTTGGGACCGGCAAGGGCAAAAGCAACCCACTGGCACGTGAACAGCAGGGCTTAGCCCTAGCACAAATCCCACAGGACTGCACAAAAGTACGTACATCCCGTGACAGAGATGGCCACCAGAAGGATCTAGCCACTAACTCTCTGGTACCAAAGATTCCAGGATGACCAGCCAACACCGAACAATGAAGTTCAGAGATAACTTTACTAGTCCACCTATCAGGGACGAACAGTTTCTCCGCCGGACAACGATCAGGTTTATTCGCCTGAAATTTTTGCAACACTCGCCGCAAATCAGGGGAGATGGCAGACACAATGACTCCTTCCTTGAGGATACTCGCCGGCTCAGATGAACCCGGAGAGTCGGGCACAAAACTCCTAGACAGAGCATCCGCCTTCACATTTTTAGAGCCCGGAAGGTACGAAATCACAAAATCGAAGCGGGCAAAAAATAACGACCAACGGGCCTGTCTAGGATTCAAGCGCTTGGCAGACTCGAGATAAGTAAGGTTCTTATGATCAGTCAATACCACCACGCGATGCTTAGCTCCTTCAAGCCAATGACGCCATTCCTCGAATGCCCACTTCATGGCCAGCAACTCTCGGTTGCCCACATCATAATTACGCTCAGCAGCCATAAACTTCCTGGAAAAGAAAGCACATGGTTTCAACACTGAGCAACCAGAACCTCTCTGTGACAAAACCGCCCCTGCTCCAATCTCAGAAGCATCAACCTCGACCTGGAACGGAAGAGAAACATCTGGTTGACACAACACAGGGGCAGAACAAAAACGATGCTTCAACTCCTGAAAAGCTTCCACAGCAGCAGAAGACCAATTAACCAAATCGGCACCCTTCTTGGTCAAATCGGTCAATGGTTTGGCAATGCTAGAAAAATTACAGATGAAGCGACGATAAAAATTAGCAAAGCCGAGGAATTTTTGCGGACTTTTCAGAGATGTCGGCTGAGTCCAATCCTGGATGGCCTGGACCTTAACCGGATCCATCTCGATAGTAGAAGAGGAAAAGATGAACCCCAAAAATGAAACTTTCTGCACACCGAAGAGACACTTTGATCCCTTCACAAACAAAGAATTAGCACGCAGGACCTGGAAAACCATTCTGACCTGCTTCACATGAGAGTCCCAATTATTTGAGAAGATCAAAATGTCATCCAAGTAAATAATCAGGAATTTATCCAGATACTCACGGAAGATGTCATGCATAAAAGACTGAAACACAGATGGAGCATTGGCAAGTCCGAACGGCATCACTAGATACTCAAAATGACCCTCGGGCATATTAAATGCAGTTTTCCATTCATCTCATTGCCTGATTCTCACCAGATTATACGCACCACGAAGATCTATCTTAGTGAACCAACTAGCCCCCTTAATCCGAGCAAACAAGTCAGATAACAATGGCAAGGGATACTGAAATTTCACAGTGATCTTATTAAGAAGGCGGTAATCAATACACGGTCTCAGCGAACCATCCTTCTTGGCTACAAAAAAGAACCCTGCTCCCAGTGGTGATGACGATGGGCGAATTTGTCCCTTCTCCAGGGATTCCTTCACATAACTGCGCATAGCAGCGTGTTCAGGCACGGATAAATTAAATAATCGACCTTTAGGGAATTTACTACCAGGAATCAAATTGATAGCACAATCACAATCCCTATGCGGAGGTAGGGCATCGGACTTGGGCTCTTCAAATACATCCTGATAATCAGACAAGAACTCTGGGACCTCAGAAGGAGTGGATGACGAAATAGACAAAAATGGAACATCACCATGTACCCCCTGACAACCCCAGCTGGATACCGACATAGAGTTCCAATCCAATACTGGCAAGGGATACTGAAATTTCACAGTGATCTTATTAAGAAGGCGGTAATCAATACACGGTCTCAGCGAACCATCCTTCTTGGCTACAAAAAAGAACCCTGCTCCCAGTGGTGATGACGATGGGCGAATTTGTCCCTTCTCCAGGGATTCCTTCACATAACTGCGCATAGCAGCGTGTTCAGGCACGGATAAATTAAATAATCGACCTTTAGGGAATTTACTACCAGGAATCAAATTGATAGCACAATCACAATCCCTATGCGGAGGTAGGGCATCGGACTTGGGCTCTTCAAATACATCCTGATAATCAGACAAGAACTCTGGGACCTCAGAAGGAGTGGATGACGAAATAGACAAAAATGGAACATCACCATGTACCCCCTGACAACCCCAGCTGGATACCGACATAGAGTTCCAATCCAATACTGGATTATGGGTTTGCAGCCATGGCAACCCCAACACGACCACATCATGCAGATTATGTAGCACCAGAAAGCGAATAACTTCCTGATGTGCAGGAGCCATGCACATGGTCAGCTGGGTCCAGTACTGAGGTTTATTCTTGGCCAAAGGTGTAGCATCAATTCCTCTCAACGGAGTAGGACACCGCAAAGGCTCCAAGAAAAACCCACAACGTTTAGCATAATCCAAATCCATCAGATTCAGGGCAGCGCCTGAATCCACAAACGCCATGACAGAAGACGATGACAAAGAGCATATCAAGGTAATGGACAGAAGCAATTTGGATTGTACAGTACCAATGACGGCAGACCTATCGAACCGCTTAGTGCGCTTAGGACAATCAGAAATAGCATGAGTGGAATCACCACAGTAGAAACACAGACCATTCAGACGTCTGTGTTCTTGCCGTTCAACTCTGGTCATAGTCCTATCGCACTGCATAGGCTCAGGTTTAATCTTAGACAATACCGCCAAATGGTGCACAGATTTACGCTCGCGCAAGCGTCGACCGATCTGAATGGCCAAAGACATAGACTCATTCAAACCAGCAGGCATAGGAAAACCCACCATGACATCCTTAAGAGCCTCAGAGAGACCCTTTCTGAACAAAGCTGCCAGCGCAGATTCATTCCACAGAGTGAGTACTGACCACTTCCTAAATTTCTGACAATATACTTCTATATCATCCTGACCCTGGCACAAAGCCAGCAAATTTTTCTCAGCCTGATCCACTGAATTAGGCTCATCGTAAAGTAATCCGAGCGCCAGGAAAAACGCATTGACATTACTCAATGCAGGGTCTCCTGGCGCAAGAGAAAATGCCCAGTCCTGAGGGTTGCCGCGCAAAAAAGAAATAATAATCAAAACCTGTTGAATAGGATTACCAGAAGAATGAGGTTTCAAGGCCAGAAATAGCTTACAATTATTTTTGAAATTAAGAAACTTAGTTCTATCACCAAAAAACAAATCAGGAATAGGAATTCTTGGTTCTAACATAGATTTCTGATCAATAGTATCTTGAATCCTTTGTACATGTGTAACGAGATTATCCATTGAAGAGCACAGACCCTGAATATCCATGTCCACATCTGTGTCCTGAAACACCCAAATGTCTAGGGGAAAAAAAAGACTGAACACAGAGCTGAGAAAAAAAATGATGTCAGAACTTCTTTTTTCCCTCTATTGAGAATCATTAGGTTGGCTCCTTGTACTGTTATGTAGGCAATCAGTGACACAGTGTGCCAGCAATCAGAGCACATACAGTGATCTGACAACAACCCAAAAACAATAGAACGAGCTCTGAGACGTGGAATCTCTGTAGACCGCAATACCTGAACCTATCCTAAACACAACTAAAGGCAGCTGTGGATTGCGCCTGACACTACCTATGCAACTCGGCACAGCCTGAGGAGCTGACTAGCCTGAAGATAGAAAAACAAGCCTGACTTGCCTCAGAGAAATACCCCAAAGGAAAAGGCAGCCCCCCACATATAATGACTGTTAGCAAGATGAAAAGACAAACGTAGGGATGAAATAGATTCAGCAAAGTGAGGCCCGATACTCTAGACAGAGCGAGGATAGCAAAGAGAACTTTGCAGTCTACAAAAAACCCTAAAGCAAAAAAAACCACGCAAAGGGGGCAAAAAGACCCACCGTGCCGAACTAACGGCACGGCGGTACACCCTTTGCGTCTCAGAGCTTCCAGCAAAAAGAAATGACAAGCTGGACAGAAAAAGTAGCAACAAAAGCAAAAAGCACTTATCTAAGCAGAGCAGCAGGCCACAGGAAAGATCCAGAAGCTCAGATCCAACACTGGAACATAGACAAGGAGCAAGGAAGACAGAATCAGGTGGAGTTAAATAACAAAGCAGCCAACGAGCTCACCAGAACACCTGAGGGAGGAAGCTCAGAAGCTGCAGTACCACTTGTGACCACAGGAGTGAATTCAGCCACAGAATTCACAACAGAGTACACAGGCGGCATAGCTTTTTTCAGCGGAGGAGGACAACTGTTATGAGAGGCTCACACAGTTACTAGGGCCAAGTAAGTAAGTAGGCTAAATGCAGTTCAAAATTGGTAAGAGGAGTACACAGGCGGAATAGCTGTATTCAGCAGAGAAGGAAAACTGTTATGAGAGGCTCACACAGACATAGTAGGCCTAAAATAAAAAGTAGGCTAAATGCAGTTCAAAATTGGTAACAGGAGTACACAGGCGGCATAGCTTTGTTCAGCGGAGGAGGACAACTGTTATGAGAGGCTCACACAGTTACTAGGCCCAAGTAAGTAAGTAGGTTAAATGCAGTTCAAAATTGGTAAGAGGAGTACACAGGCGGAATAGCTTTGTTCTGCGGAGGAGGACAACTGTTATGAGAGGCTCATACAGACTTAGTAGGCCTAAAATAAAAAAAGTAGGCTAAATGCAGTTTAAAATTGGTAACAGGAGTACACAGGCGGCATAGCTTTGTTCAGCGGAGGAGGACAACTGTTATGAGAGGCTCACACAGAATTAGTAAGCCTAAAATAAAAAAGTAGGCTAAATGCAGATCAAAATTGGTAACAGGAGTACACAGGCAGCATAGCTTTGTTCAGTGGAGGAAGACAACTGTTATGAGAGGCTCACGCAGTTAATAGGACCAAGTAAGTAAGTAGGCTAAATGCAGTTCAAAATTGGTAACAGGAGTACACAGGCAGCATTGCTTTGTTCAGTTGGGGACAACTGTAATAAGTGGCTCAGACAGACTTAGTAGGCCTAAAATAAAAAAGTAGGTTAAATGTAGTTCAAAATTGGTAAGAAGAGTACACAGGCGGTATAGCTTTGTTCTGCAGAGGAGGACAACTGTTATGAGAGGCTCACACAGACTTAGTGTTAGGACTGGCGGAACGCACCAAGAGAGATGATATAGATGCGTTCGCAGTCCGGGGTCCACCGTGCAGGTGAAACCTGCTGCTAGGAAATGACAGACAATATGGCGGTATTCAAAAGTATACACGCGTGGGTAAAACCTCACCCAGCGTGAAGAAAGCGATCCTGTTGTGTCACAGGACCGCGGTACCGCACATAGAGCGCGAGCAAGTGGTCAGCGAACTAAACCCCAACAGGGATTGTAGTCCGATTAGACCCTTGCTGGCACTACACCGCTACTGGGTGTGAAAGGATTTATATAATTAAGGCACCGAAGTGCGAACTGTGCCGTGCTGGCAGGCACCACTAAGCACCCAGACGTGGGTCAGGAAGCGCACACTGGCGCGTGGCACCGCACTTGCGGTCACAGCAGTAGACGCTGACACGTGTGTGACACGTTGAGTGATAAGTCGGGCGCTAGATAGCAGCCATACTCCATACGCGAACAATCATACAATAGGGTAGGGGTATTTAAAGAACGACTTGCACTCACAACAAACACACGTATTAAATTGTACACTAGCGCATGGCCGTGCGGTCATGCGCAGTTTATATAGTTGCAGGACAGGAAGCGGCCACAGAAACTTTGCCCTTCCAAGACCTGCCAAGAGGACCAATAGAATGCGCTGCAGAGTCTGAGCACATGACCCTCGATCTCCAACGGGAGATCTTGCCCTGGGCATGCTCAGTGTGCGCAGACAAGGACTTAGTCCCAGAGAAGTCCACTCGCTGCTGACCAGTATAGGCTTTACAGGCAGAAGCTGGAGAAGCAGCAGTAACTCTTCTCACAGAGTCAGACTGAGCGAGACGCTGGGATCGACGTCCCTGCTGAGCAGGATCCACTGCGGCTGAAGGAGAATGGGAGACCACAGCGGAGACGGATCGAGATTCCCCCTGTGCAGCAGAGGAAACTCGACTCCTAACATTACCCCCCCTCCTAGGGCCCCCCCCTCCTTGGGCCTCGCTACGTTCGAAGGCAGCAATGAGCTGTGGGGCCCGAATGTTTTCAGCAGGCTCCCATGACCTGTTCTCTGGACCATAACCCTTCCAATCCACCAGATAGAAATTTTTGCCGCGTACCACCTTACACCCCAAAATAGCGTTCACCTCGTAATCGTCCGTAGACGAACCCGATGTCCCGGCAGATGACTCGGAAAACCGGGACATGTATACGGGTTTCAAGAGGGACACATGAAAGGTGTCGGTGATACCCAAGCGTGGAGGAAGAGCCAGGCGGTAGACCACAGGATTAACCTGTTCGAGAACCTTGAAGGGACCTAAGTAGCGAGGCGCAAACTTAGTGGACTCAACTCGCAGCCTGATGTTACGGGCGGAGAGCCACACCAAGTCGCCAGGAGCAAAGGTCGGAGCGGGGCGCCGATGAACATCGGCGGAGGACCTCTTTCTCTCCTTGGAAGCCCGAATGGCATCCTGAGTGCGATCCCAAATGTCCCGTGCCTCCACAGCCCAGTCTGCCACCCTGGAATCGGCGGAAGACACGGGCATGGGCACAGGTACCCGCGGATGCTGACCATAGTTAAGGAGGAATGGGGTCTGTCCAGTGGAGTCAGCTACAGCATTGTTAAGAGCAAACTCCGCCCACGGTAGCAAAGATGCCCAGTCATCTTGTTTAGCAGAGACAAAATGTCGCAGATATGTGACCAAGGTCTGGTTGGCTCTCTCCACCAACCCATTCGTCTCGGGATGATATGCCGAAGAGAGATTCAACTCGATACTGAGAAGGCGACAAAGCTCTCTCCAGAACCGAGACGCAAACTGGGGACCCCGGTCACTGACAATTTTGTCTGGCATACCGTGAAGACGGAAGATGTGTTTAACAAACAATGCTGCCAAGGCCCGTGCAGAGGGTAGCCGGGGAAGCGGCACCAAATGCACCATTTTAGAAAAATGGTCGGTGATAACCCAAATGACAGTACAGCCACGTGACTTGGGCAAACCCACCACAAAGTCCATCCCGACCATCTCCCAGGGCCTGTCTGCCACCGGCAGACGGTATAACAACCCAGCTGGCCGTTGACGGAGAGACTTATTTTTGGCACAAGAGACACATGCCCGAACGTAGTCTCCAACGTCACGAACCATATGTGGCCACCAATACATTCTCGCCAACAACTCAGATGTCCTCTTTGCCCCAAAGTGTCCACCCACTCTGGACGAATGAGCCCACGAGAGAACCTCCGGACGCAAATTGATGGGGAAAAAAGTCTTGCCCGGAGGCACAGACTCAAGCGAAACAGGAGATACGGTTCTCAGACTCTCTGAAGGGACAATGAGCCGAGGCTCGTCCTCCTCCTCCACAGTTGACACCAGGGAGCGAGAGAGAGCGTCAGCATGAATGTTCTTCTCCCCGGCGAGATAATGTAGAGTGAAGTGGAACCGGGAGAAAAACAAGGACCATCTGGCCTGACGAGAATTCAGCCGCTGGGCTGTCTGTAAATAGACCAAATTCTTGTGGTCTGTGAAGACTTGGAATGGGAACCGAGCACCTTCCAAGAGATGTCTCCATTCCGAAAAGGCCAACTTCATTGCCAGCAACTCCCTATCCCCGATGGAGTAATTTCTCTCCGCTGGTGAGAAGGTTTTTGAGAAGAAGAAGCATGGATGCTTCCGACCTTGAGCATCCTTTTGATAGAGGACTGCTCCTGCACCAACAGAAGAGGCATCCACCTCCATTAGGAATGGCTTATCCACATCGGGACGATGTAAGATGGGAGCGCTAGCAAAGTGGGACTTAATAGAAGTGAAGGCCTTGGAGACCTCTTCGGACCACGATTTAGGATTCGCTCCCTTCTTGGTGAGGGATACCAAGGGAGCTACCAGGGTTGAGAAGTGGGGAATGAACTGACGATAGTAATTTATGAACCCCATAAAGCGCTGCACCGCTTTCAGAGAATGGGGTTCCTGCCAGTCCATCACTGCCTGTAGTTTGGCAGGATCCATAGCCAATCCCTGGCCGAGATGATGTAGCCCAGGAAAGGTAAAGACTCCTGCTCAAACATACACTTCTCCAATTTGGCATAGAGGGAGTTTGCCCGTAGGAGGTCGAAGACTTTGCAAACATTCCTCCGGTGGGAGTCAATATCTGGAGAGTAGATAAGAATATCATCCAGATAGACTACGACCGAGGTGGAAAGCATATCCCGGAAGATATCGTTCACAAAGTCTTGGAAAACGGCTGGGGCATTACAGAGCCCGAAGGGCATCACCAGATATTCATAGTGCCCATCCCTGGTGTTAAAGGCCGTCTTCCATTCGTCCCCCTCACGGATGCGAATCAGGTTGTAAGCACCCCGCAAATCTAATTTAGTAAATACCCTTGCTCCCCGAAGTCTATCGAATAACTCAGATATCAAGGGCAAAGGATACTTATTCTTAACGGTGATGGCGTTAAGACCCCTGTAGTCTATGCATGGGCGCAATTCCCCATTCTTCTTCTGCACGAAGAAGAACCCTGCCCCAGCAAGGTGACACTGACTTCCTAATGAATCCTCTTGCCAGATTTTCCTGGATGTACTGTGACATTGCCTCCGTCTCCGGGAGAGATAGCGGATAAACTCGACCCCGGGGAGGCTCAGCACCAGGCAAGAGATCAATAGGACAGTCATAGGGGCGATGAGGCGGAAGGACCTCCGCCGCCTTTTTGGAGAACACGTCTGCATAAGACCAATACTGCTTGGGGAGAGAGGATAGATCTGCGGGTACCTCAGTAGTAGCAACCTGAACGCACTCCCTCTGACACCTACCCCCACAAGATTCACCCCAACCCAGAATTCTGCCTGAGGACCACTCGATATGAGGAGAGTGGTACCGTAGCCAAGTTATTCCCAACAGGACATCATCAATTCCTTCCGGAATGACGAGCAGAGAAATTATCTCCTGATGAGATGGCGACATGGACAGAGTAAAAGGGATGGTCTGGTGTGTTATCTGTGAGGGCAATGTCGACCCATTCACCACTCGCACCGTTACTGGTTGAGCAAGCATAACCAGGGGTATTGCGTGACGTTGGGCAAAGGCAGAAGACATAAAATTGCCCTCCGCCCCAGAATCCACGCAGAGCTCTACCGAGTGGGAGAATGAGCCAATAGTAATTGTCCCCTTAAAGGACAATTTAGAGGCAAACGTCGCCGTGTCTAGTGTACCTCCACCTACTACCACTAGACGCTGACGTTTCCTCGACCGCTGAGGACATCTGGTGGCTAGATGTCCTGACTGCTGGCAAACATGACAGACACTGAGTGCACAAGCGGTCCGGGACTTAGATCCTGCTTGTGACACTTCCCTGACCTCATGTGACTCAGGAACCAGGGCCGGAAATTCCAGAGGTTTGGCGAAAGTAGGAGCCAGCCGAAACCTCTGCCTACACTTGGCTCGCTCTAACCTCCGCTCGTTAAAACGGAGATCAATTCGAGTGGAGACAGTTATTAACTCCTCCAGTGTGGCAGGAATCTCCCTAGTGGCAAGAGCGTCCTTTACGTGGTCAGCCAAGCCCCTCCAAAATATGGGGATAAGAGCTTTATCCGACCAATCCAGCTCAGATGCTAAGGTGCGGAATTGGACGGCAAAATGACTGACCAAGGACTCACCCTGAGTTAATGCCAGCAATTGGAGCGCAGCATCATGGGTGACTTGAGGTCCTAAAAAGACCTGTTTCAGAGCGCTCAGAAACAGCGGAGCACTCTGCACCACATGATCGCCACGCTCCCACAGCGGCGTAGCCCATTCCAACGCCCTGTCCGACAATAGAGACAGAATAAATCCCACTTTAGCCCGCTCTGTGGGAAAACGTGTAGCCAGGAGCTCGAGGTGAATAGAGCACTGACTCACAAATCCCCTACAAAACTTGCTATCACCAGAAAATTTTTCTGGCAGCGGGAGGCGAGATAATGTCGGAACAGGGGTGGCAATGGACATAGTAGCTGCAGCCTAGCTGGCAGCCTGTACAGCTACTGCAGTAACATCCACAGCTGAGGTCGCGCTCTCGAGAGCCGCCAACCTACCCTCCAGCTGCTGGATATGCCGCAGAGATTGCTGTTTGTCTGTCATCACTAGCCAGACCCTGGCGCTAGTGTAATGTTAGGACTGGCGGAACGCACCAAGAGAGATGATATAGATGCGTTCGCAGTCCGGGGTCCACCGTGCAGGTGAAACCTGCTGCTAGGAAATGACAGACAATATGGCGGTATTCAAAAGTATACACGCGTGGGTTAAACCTCACCCAGCGTGAAGAAAGCGATCCTGTTGCGTCACAGGACCGCGGTACCGCACATAGAGCGCGAGCAAGTGGTCAGCGAACTAAACCCCAACAGGGATTGTAGTCCGATTAGACCCTTGCTGGCACTACACCGCTACTGGGTGTGAAAGGATTTATATAATTAAGGCACCGAAGTGCGAACTGTGCCGTGCTGGCAGGCACCACTAAGCACCCAGACGTGGGTCAGGAAGCGCACACTGTCGCGTGGCACCGCACTGGCGGTCACAGCAGTAGACGCTGACACGTGTGTGACACGTTGAGTGATAAGTCGGGCGCTAGATAGCAGCCATACTCCATACGCGAACAATCATACAATAGGGTAGGGGTATTTAAAGAACGACTTGCACTCACAACAAACACACGTATTAAATTGTACACTAGCGCATGGCCGTGCGGTCATGCGCAGTTTATATAGTTGCAGGACAGGAAGCGGCCACAGAAACTTTGCCTTTCCAAGACCTGCCAAGAGGACCAATAGAATGCGCTGCAGAGTCTGAGCACATGACCCTCGATCTCCAACGGGAGATCTTGCCCTGGGCATGCTCAGTGTGCGCAGACAAGGACTTAGTCCCAGAGAAGTCCACTCGCTGCTGACCAGTATAGGCTTTACAGGCAGAAGCTGGAGAAGCAGCAGTAACTCTTCTCACAGAGTCAGACTGAGCGAGACGCTGGGATCGACGTCCCTGCTGAGCAGGATCCACTGCGGCTGAAGGAGAATGGGAGACCGCAGCGGAGACGGATCGAGATTCCCCCTGTGCAGCAGAGGAAACTCGACTCCTAACACTTAGTAGGCCTAAAATAAAAAGTAGGCTAAATGCAGTTCAAAATTGGTAACAGGAGTACACAGGCGGCATAGCTTTGTTCAGCGGAGGAGGACAACTGTAATGAGAGGCTCACACAGACTTAGTAGGCCTAAAATAAAAAAAAGTAGGCTAAATATAGTTCAAAATTGGTAACAGGAGTACACAGGCGGCATAGCTTTGTTCAGCGGAGGAGGACAACTGTTATGAGAGGCTCACGCAGTTACTAGGCCCAAGTAAGTAAGTAGGCTAAATGCAGTTCAAAATTGGTAACAGGAGTACACAGGCGGCATTGCTTTGTTCAGTGGAGAACAACTGTAATAAGTGGCTCAGACAGACTTAGTAGGCCTAAAATAAAAAAGTAGGCTAAATGCAGTTCAAAATAGGTAAGAGGAGTACACAGGCGGCATTGCTTTTTTTAGTGGAGGACAACTGTAATAAGTGGCTGACACAGATAGTAGGCCAAAATAATAAAGTGGGCTAAATGTCAGCCCAAAAAATGTTGGCGCAAAGTGTTAACTGGTCTAAATGGAGGCCAGGGCCCCTGTATATTTTAACTATCATCTATCATTCCAACAAATTTGTATTGGCAGTGCCATTGAAGGATTTAACAGCACAGACTACACAGTGGTGGAGCAGGGAGAGGTAAGTTTTGAAAGTGGTAGAGCACTATTAGAGCTGGGGGGGGACACTCTCTCGTGGGCGGCGGTACTGGCACAGGGCCCCTTATATTACGACGGTGTGTCTCACATTGGTTGTGCACCACCACCATCAGAGACACTTCATTGTACTATGAGGGACCCTGTGCCAGTGCCGTCGCCCAAGAGTGGGCACACCCTCCTGTCCAGGAAAACGGCACTCGCACGGGTGCATGCGCCAAGTGGTGACCACGACCCTGTGGGGGGAGTCAGCCCATTTAGGGAGGTATAAAAATGGCCTATGGTGGACATTCAGCAGCTGCAAATGGAGGAATTGGAGCAGTCAGTAAGAGGAGGCCAAAAGCAAGACATTTTTAAGACAAGACAAGCCCCTCATATTACGACGGTGTGTCTCACATTGGTTGTGCATCACCACCATCAGAGACACTTCATTGTACTATGAGGGACCCTGTGCCAGTGCCGTCGCCCAAGAGTGGGCACACCTTCCTGTCCAGGCAAACGGCACTCGCACGGGTGCATGCGCCAAATGGTGACCACGGCCCTGTGGGGGGAGTCAGCCCATTTAGGGAGGTATAAAAATGGCCTATGGTGGACATTCAGCAGCTGCAAATGGAGGAATTGGAGCAGTCAGTAAGAGGAGGCCAAAAGCAAGAAATTTTTAAGACAAGCTACGTGTCAGCAGGGGAAGGAGGGGCAAAATAATTTGAAATCCATGATTGGTTCATTTTATTGAAGGTTAGATCATCAACATTTCGGGTAGCCAGACGTGTCCTTTTTTCGGTCAGTATTGAACCAGCAGCACTGAAGACTCTTTCTGAGCACACTAGCAGCTGGCCAAGCGAGCTCCTGTAATGCATATTCTGCCAATTCAGGCCAGGTGTCTATTTTAGATGCCCAGTAATCAAAGGGTAATGACCTGTGAGGGAGAACATCGATAAGGGAGGAAAAATAGTTGGTAACCATACTGGACAAATGCTGTCTCCTGTCACTTTGAATTGATACAGCAGTACCTGTCGTGTCTGCGGTCATTGCGAAATCACTCCACAACCTGGTCATAAAACCCCTCTGTCCAACGCCACTTCGGATTTGTGCACCTCTAACACCTCTGCCATGTTGCCCCCTACAGCTTGTGTGAGAACCATCACCGCCTCTGTGTGCTGTGGAATGCCTGAACCAAACGGTCAACAAGAGTTGCTTGTTTGGTAGCCAATATTTGCTCAAGGTTCTCATGTGGCATGATATTTTGTCATTTTCCTTTGTATCGTGGATCCAGGAGGCAGGCCAACCAGTAATCGTCATCGGTCATCATTTTGATAATGTGGGGGTCCCTTTTTAGGATACGCAAGGCATACTCAGCCAAGTGGGCCAATGTTCCAGGTGTCAATTCACTGCTTGTGCTGGGTTGAGGAGCACTTTCTTGCAAATCAACATCACTTGTGGCCCGCAAAATCCCTGTAACTGACCTTACAGGTCATCCCCATCATCCTCCTCCTCCTCCTCTTCGTCCGCCACCTCGTCCAGGAGAGTTCCCTGAGCAGACAATGGCTGACTGTCATCAAGGCTTCCCTCCTCCTCGGCTGCAGACGCCTGCTCCTTGATGTGCGTCAAACTTTGCATCAGCAGATGCATTAGTGGGATGCTCATGCTTATGATGGTGTCGTCTGCACTTACCAGCCGTGTGCATTCCTCAAACACTGAAGGACTTGACAGAGGTCTTGGAGCTTCGACCACTGCACACCAGACAACTCCATGTCTGCCATCCAACTGCCTGCCCGTGTATGTCTATCCTCCCACAAATAAATGACAGCACGCCTCTGTTCGCACAGCCTCTGAAGCATGTGCAGTGTGGAGTTCCACCTTGTTGCAACGTCGATTATTAGGCGGTGCTGGGGAAGATTCATCGATCGCTGATGGTTCTGCATACGGCTGGAGTGTACGGGCGACTGGCGGATGTGCAAGCAAAGTCTTCGCACCTTCAGGAGCAGGGCTGGTAACTCCATATAATTTTTCAGGAAGCACTGCACCACCAGGTACAAGGTGTGAGCCGGGCAAGGAATGTGTTTCAGTTCTGAAAGGGCTATGGCAGCCATAAAATTCCATCCGTTATCACTGATTACCTTGCCTTCCTCAAGATGTACACTGCCCAGCCATGACTGAGTTTCTTGCTGCAAGTACTTGGCCAGAACTTCCACGGTGTGTCTGTTGTCGCCCAAACACTTCATTTGTTGCACAACCTGCTGACGCTTACCACTAGCTGTTCCATAATGGGACACCTCATGTGCAACAGTGGCAGCTGCGAATGGAGTGGTCGTGAGACTGCGCTCTGTGGATGAACTTTCACTTCTGGAGGAGGAGGAGGAGGAGAAGGAGTAGGAGGGGTGGCGAACGCCTACAGCAAACTGTTTCCTAGACCGTGGGCTAGGCAGAACTGTCCCACTATGGCTGTCCCCTGTGGACCCTGCATCCACCACATTAACCCAGTGCGCCGTGATGGACACATAACGTCCCTGGCCATGCCTACTGGTCCATGCATCTGTTGTGAGGTGCACCTTTCTACTGACTGATTGCCTCAGTGCATGGACAATGCGGTCTTTGACATGCTGGTGGAGGGCTGGGATGGCTTTTCTCGCAAAGAAGTGTCGACTGGGTAGGTCATATTGTGGTACTGCATAGGCCATCAGGGCCTTGAAAGCTTCGCTTTCAACCAACCGGTAGGGCATCATCTCTAACGAGATTAGTCTAGCAATGTGGGCGTTCAAACCCTGTGTACGCGGATGACAGGATGAGTACTTTCTTTTCCTAACGAGAGTCTCTTGTAGGGTGAGTTGGACTGGAGAGCTGCATATGGTGGAACTAGCGGGGGTGGTGGTGGAAATGGCAGATTGAGATAGGGTTGGTGATGGTATTCTTGATGTTGGCCTACCTACACTGTTTCCTACCAAGAACCTTGTGATTCCCTGACTACTTTGGCCTTGCGACGATACCTCCATATTTGTTGCTGGTGGTGTCCTAACCGGTGGGCTTACTGTGAGGGAAGCAATGTAGCGTTGCTGACTACCTTCATTCTGAGCAGGTGCACCAACGGTATTATTATTATTATTATTATTTATTGTTATAGCGCCATTTAATCCATGGCGCTTTACATGTGAGGAGGGGTATACATAAAAACAAGAACAATAATCTTAAACAATACAAGTCATAACTGGTACAGGAGGAATGAGGACCCTGCCCGCGAAGGCTCACAATCTACAAGGGATGGGTGAGAATACAGTAGGTGAGGGTAGAGATGGTCATGCAACGGTACTGGACGTTTGATAGTTAGTCCAGGCTTGAAAGTGCATTCTGGTTAAATGTCTACGCATGCATGTTGTATTTCAATTTAGGAGATTCTTTCCTCTGCTAAAGGTCTTTGAGCACTTCTTACAGATAACTTTGCACTGATCATTCAGATCTTGGTTAAAAAATTCCCACACTGCACTCTTCCTACTATGGATTACATTTTCAGGCATTGCACGCTGTGCTACTTTCACCAGATGGCCACGCTGTCCTAAAACTGTTTTTGGTTTTGACAAACATTTTTGGGCAGATACGGGCCTGCCAGATGAAAGCTGTTGCGATGTAGATGGCTGCTTACGGATCACCCTCTTCCCCCAATGGCTGCCAATCTGGGTTAACAACTGGGTTATCTATCACCTCCTCTTCAATGTCATGTGCACCTTCCTCTGTGTCACCGTGTAAGGTGCTATGGCGTTTGTGACGGGGCACCATAATCTCATCAGGGTTAGATTCTGGCTCAGTACACTGCGAGGGCAATGTAGTGATCTGAGTCAATGGAACAGCATAATAATCTAGCTGTGGCTGTGCATCTGTGCACTCCATGTCCGATTAATCTTGTAATGGGCTTTTAACAATTTCCCTCTCTAACCCAGGCACAGTATGTGTAAAGAACTCCATGGAGTAAACTGTAGTTTCGCCTGCCGCATCCTTCACTTTTGGTTTGGGTGAAGGACACAAGGAAGCGACTTGTTCCTGACCGGGAGCATCCACTGAGGACTCGCTGCTTTTAGATTTCGGACCGTCTGAAGAGGAGGTGAAAGAGCTAGAGGCTGAGTCAATAAGGAAAGCCAAAACTTTTTCCTGCTGCTCCGGCTTTAAAAGCGGTTTTCCTACTCCCAGATAAGGGAGCCTTCGAGGCCTTGTGTAGCCAGACGATGACGCTAGCTCAACACCTCTAGCCCTTGGTGCTATTTTGCTTTTCCCACTACCACCAGATGTTCCACCACCACCACCACCACCATCAGTACCAGCTGGCAACGACTGCCCATGGCCTCTTCCACCAAACTTCCTCATTTTTGGAAAAATCTAACCAAAATATCAACCGTTATATGGTACTATGAAACAAGGTAGAAGGTGTATATAAACTTGTTGAGAATTTAAATCTCTCTCTTTTTTTGGGGGGGGGGGGAACTGCAACAAAACTCAGGTCCAGTGTATTACACTACACAAGGTAAGTGGCAGAACGTGGCTGGAAGATGTACGAAAAACTAACAGAACTGAGGCATAGATCAACTTAGTGCCAATTTAAATCTCCCTTTTTTGTGGGGGGAGACTACACTACACAATGTAAGCGGCAGAACGTGGCTGGAAGATGTGTGATAAACTAACACAACTGTTACGTAGATCCACTTAGTGCCAATTTAAATCTCCCTTTTTTTGGGGGGAGACTGCAACAAAACTCAGGCACAGTGTGTTATACTACACAATGTAAGAAGCAGAACGTGGCTGGAAGATGTACGACAAACTAACAGAACTGTCACGTAGATCCACTTAGTGCCAATTTAAATCTCCCTTTTTTGTGGGGGGAGACTGCAACAAAACTCAGGCCCAGTGTATTACACTACACAATGTAAGTGGCAGAACGTGGCTGGAAGATGTACGACAAACTAACACAACTGTGACGTAGATCCACTTAGTGGCAATTTAAATCTCCCTTTTTTTTGGGGGGGAGACTGCACCAAAACTCAGGCCCAGTGTATTACACTACACAATGTAAGTGGCAGAACGTGGCTGGAAGATGTACGACAAACTAACAGAACTGTGACGTAGATCCACTTAGTGCCACTTTAAATCTCCATTTTTTGGGGGGGAGACTGCAACCAAACTCAGGCGTAGTGTATTATACTACACAATGTAAGTGGCAGAACGTGGCTGGAAGATATACGACAAACTAACAGAACTGATGTAGATCCACTTAGTGCCAATTTCAATCTCCCTTTTTTGGGGGGAGACTGCAACACAACTCAGGCCCAGTGTATTACTCAGTGTAAAACTCAGGCCCAGTGTGTGTAAGATGACTTTACAGGTAAGCCTTTAAGAATTATGTACTAGGACATCATACACACCTTTGAAAATTTAGGAACGAGGGTCGGATCATGACTCTGTAGGTATGGTGGAGTAGGAGGAGGACAATAAAAATTACAAAACAAGAACTTATATCTTTGTTTGTGTGGGACAGATTGCATGAGAATACACTAGAATAAAAAGTAATATTTTATTTGACTTTATGTTCTGCTGCCGTCGTCCGATGGGGTCGAGAAGTCTTGACCAATCCAGGCCTTGTTCATTTTGATGAGAGTCAGCCTGTCAGCATTTTCAGTTGACAGGTGGATGTGCCAAAAACCCACTCTGACAAAGCGCTGTCAGGGAAGGCCACCACCTGCAAGGTATTGGGCACACAATAATTGTACGGCACAAAGGAATGTACTCCTTCACCATCTTCATTGATGTTTCCCTCTTGTCAGAGTACCTGCAAATCAGGGCCTGGGTGCTCGGAGGATCTAATGAAACTGTGCAAGATCTTTGAAAGTGTTCCCCTCCCTCTGTTCAACCTGTTGGGTGCCTCCCGCCTCTACTCCTTGGTTGTCCAAAGAACTCTGACCTCTGCCGCCAGCGATTTCACACAGGAATTTTGTACCAATTCTTCTACTAAGGCCTACTGATATTGCAACATTTTCGTAGCCCTCTCTGCCGCAGAAAGGAGAGATGAAAATGTTGTCTTGTAATGAAGGGTAAACAACTAGTAATAGGTGGTGCCCAAAATGTGTATAACATGAAGGTGAAGTGAAACATTCAAGACTTTACTGTCCCCATCATGAGGACGACTTTCCTTCCATCTGCTCCTCCCTCTCCTCCATTTCAGACCATCCACACTGAACAGATGAGAAGCTGGTGTTGGTAGTACCTTCTGTACCACAGGTAACAGTCTGTTCCTTCTCTGCTTCCTCCTCCTCATTATCATGCAATGCACATAGAGAAGATGAGATGAGGCAAGGCTGGGTAATATCACCCTTTCTACTTTATTTCTCCATCGCCACCTGGTCCGCATGCAAAGCTTCATTCTTCACTGTGACCTGAAAGCATTTGAGTTTACACAAAAGCAGGATGGTCATGCTAATTATGTCGCCATCACCATTCACCATCTTGGTTGATCCCTCAAAGTTTTGCAGTACCACACAGATGTCAGACATCCATGGCAACTCGTCAGATGTTTTGTGCTGAGACTGAGCTTAATACCGATGGGCATGTTGGAGCTGGTATTCAACTACTGCCCTCTGCTGCTCTCAAAGCCTAGCTGTCATGTACCTGCTTCTCAGCACTTGACTAGGGGTTGCGCCTGCAAGGGTTAATCTAACTCCTCTCACTCAATCCATCATTCAACCTCTGTCCTATGCTGCAATGGAAGCATAAATCACACCCCGACACAGACCACGCACCCTTTTTCACACACGCTGCCACCACTCACCGAACACATGGGCAATGAGTTCTGGAAGTACTACTACTACTGTCTGCCAATCACCAAGATCACACACTCTAAGGCTATGGATTCTTTTAGAGCCTACATGGGTCACACTTAATAAAGTTTTAAGCCTTAATAGAAAAGGTACAGTGCTTACAATAAAAGGATATAAAAATATGTAAATAAAAAGTGACATACAAATATGCAAAACAGTTATAAAATATAAGGGAGAAAACTTACAGAGATATTTAAAGTTTGCAGTCTGGTATTCAGTTCCCTGAGGGTGGGAATATGAAATGGATCACATCAGCTTGGTTGCCCTCAATCTGTGAACAACTTTCTTTGTGGAGGGTGCACTTTATATGCTTAGCCTGGAGACCAGATCTCTAGTCCAGCCTTTCATGTTAATATTCTAATTCCTGGTTTGTGACTGGGCCACGGCTACTTTACCAATGAACATATTATTTTTTCTCTAAACGCTCTTTGTCGTAACCTTTCTTTCCCATAGTAAATAGAAAGTGTCAGGCTGCACTAAGTCCAATTTGGCATCTTCCTTCAAAGGCAGCATAGGTGTGTCATGGTTCCAATTCTGGCGTTCTCAGGAAGGCACCCTGGGGTCTTTGACCCTGAAACCAGACCTTTGTAAAGAGTTGCATCCCAAAAGACAGTTGCTAATTTACTGCATGCCATTAGTGATGAGCGAACCTGCTCGCTACTACTCGTTACTCGCCCGAGTATCACTATACTCGGTCCGAGCATTTCCGGGATTATTCGGTGGTAACTGGTGTCTCCACCCAGCATTTTTGGTGGACTTTAGGCTGGTTTCACATTTGCGGTTGTGTCCACAGCGTTTCTTCTGCAAATACCCGCATGCGTTGTTTATTCCTATCTTTAACATTAGAGACGCATGCTTTGTGATTGTTCGCGTTTTGCCGCATTTGGCCTTTATATGTTCTTGTTGTATTGCCTGAGTAGATTATTTCTTTCTTGTTAGGTTGTTTTGGGGTTGTTGAAGGGATGTCGTTTGCTTTGCCCAGTACAGGCTTGTCGTGACCCTATCTATAGGTTTCCATGGGCATATAGATGTTTGGGTCTTACTATTATATTAGCTTTTAGTACTGGCTCATTAGGTAGGCTGATAGGCTATTTTGGCCCTATGACAATACAGGTCCTTCTCAAAAAATTAGCATATAGTGTTAAATTTCATTATTTACCATAATGTAATGATTACAATTAAACTTTCATATATTATAGATTCATTATCCACCAACTGAAATTTGTCAGGTCTTTTATTGTTTTAATACTGATGATTTTGGCATACAACTCCTGATAACCCAAAAAACCTGTCTCAATAAATTAGCATATCAAGAAAAGGTTCTCTAAACGACCTATTACCCTAATCTTCTGAATCAACTAATTAACTCTAAACACATGCAAAAGATACCTGAGGCTTTTATAAACTCCCTGCCTGGTTCATTACTCAAAACCCCCATCATGGGTAAGACTAGCGACCTGACAGATGTCAAGAAGGCCATCATTGACACCCTCAAGCAAGAGGGTAAGACCCAGAAAGAAATTTCTCAACAAATAGGCTGTTCCCAGAGTGCTGTATCAAGGCACCTCAATGGTAAGTCTGTTGGAAGGAAACAATGTGGCAGAAAACGCTGTACAACGAGAAGAGGAGACCGGACCCTGAGGAAGATTGTGGAGAAGGACCGATTCCAGACCTTGGGGAACCTGAGGAAGCAGTGGACTGAGTCTGGTGTGGAAACATCCAGAGCCACCGTGCACAGGCGTGTGCAGGAAATGGGCTACAGGTGCCGCATTCCCCAGGTAAAGCCACTTTTGAACCATAAACAGCGGCAGAGGCGCCTGACCTGGGCTACAGAGAAGCAGCACTGGACTGTTGCTAAGTGGTCCCAAGTACTTTTTTCTGATGAAAGCAAATTTTGCATGTCATTCGGAAATCAAGGTGCCAGAGTCTGGAGGAAGACTGGGGAGAAGGAAATGCGAAAATGCCTGAAGTCCAGTGTCAAGTACCCACAGTCAGTGATGGTGTGGGGTGCCATGTCAGCTGCTAGTGTTGGTCCACTGTGTTTCATCAAGGGCAGGGTCAATGCAGCTAGCTATCAGGAGATTTTGGAGCACTTCATGCTTCCATCAGCTGAAATGCTTTATGGAGATGAAGATTTCATTTTTCAGCACGACCTGGCACCTGCTCACAGTGCCAAAACCACTGGTAAATGGTTTACTGACCATGGTATTACTGTGCTCAATTGGCCTGCCAACTCTCCTGACCTGAACCCCATAGAGAATCTGTGGGATATTGTGAAGAGAAAGTTGAGAGACGCAAGACCCAACACTCTGGATGAGCTTAAGGCCGCTATTGAAGCATCCTGGGCCTCCATAACATCTCAGCAGTGTCACAGGCTGATTGCCTCCATGCCACGCCGCATTGAAGCAGTCATTTCTGCCAAAGGATTCCCGACCAAGTATTGAGTGCATAACTGAACATTATTATTTGTTGGTTTTTTTGTTTGTTATTAAAAAACACTTTTATTTGATTGGATGGGTGACATATGCTAATTTATTGAGACAGGTTTTTTGGGTTATCAGAAGTTGTATGCCAAAATCATCAGTATTAAAACAATAAAAGACCTGACAAATTTCAGTTGGTGGATAATGAATCTATAATATATGAAAGTTTAATTGTAATCATTACATTATGGTAAATAATGAAATTTAACACTATATGCTAATTTTTTGAGAAGGACCTGTATTAGCCCTTACTACTGGCTCATTAGGCAGGTCTATGGTTATCCATTCTCGTTATGAGAGTATTTCTTCCTTCCCTTCTTATTTGGGCATCTTTGGGTTCGCTTTTGCCCCTCTTTGCTTCGGGACGTATTTGCTGCTGTAGGTTATCATGCCTTATAATGTTTGTAAAAGGTTCTCCACAGATGTTCAATAACATTTTATATAAATGTGTATGCCTTTGTATTATATTATGTTGCAGGATTTAATAAAGTTGTTTTGGGTATTATGGACCTGAGTAGGATTGACCTATGTCTGTGTGACTTTTGTATGTGGTTGCCCATGGTGGACTCTCCGGAGAGTGTTTGATGTATGGTTTGGGATGTATGGTATATGGTTGTTGCCCCCCCCCCCCCCTCCTTTTTTTCTTATCGGGGCTATGCCTGTTCGCCTTTATTTTGGATCCACATCTCACATACATTACACTTTCTTGTACCTATTATGTGTACTATCCGGGGGTTACCAGATATTTCTACGCATGTGTCCATCATGGTCTATATGGCACCTTATCTGCACGCAGTTCTAGGTCATCCTGTACTGATCATATACATATTCTGCTTTTATATGGCGCTTTATTTGTACATGTATCCAGGTCTTCCTATATTGATTTATACTTATTTTGCATCAATATATGCAGCGGTTTAGAGCTAGGGTCTGTTTCATTTTCGGTGACTGGGTGGTCTCCGCAGTGATTCTGCTATTACTGCCCAGTTCATTTCCCTATGCATTTTTATGCAGGCACACTTTACATCCGTCCTCCACATGGGGGCGGTGTTGTGCTTGTGTGCCTGCTTCATGCTCTATGGGCATACACTGTTTGTCCCATTTCCGGATGCCGTGTGGTCTCCATGAAGCTGAGACAAGCCTCCATGCAGCTTGTTACTGTGCATCTGCGCAGGCGCGCTTTTGCTCTGTCCTTTCGATGGGGGGTGGAGCTGTACTTACGCACCAGGTTGTATGCTCATTTAGATCTTACTATGAGTTTTCTTTGTGCCGTTTTTATGGGGATATGTGTATTTTCTTTCTGTTTCCCCTGCTTGCTCCTTATTAGTGGCTGGTTTATCCTGTTAGAGCCACATAGGATACTATAATATGAGCCAGTTAGGTTAGGCATTGGTGTTTACCTCATTATATACGGCTATTCAACCTGAGATGTATTGTTTTTGGTGCTTTTTAAGTATGTTTTAATTGTTGGTGTGTTTTAGATGTGTCAATAAACTATATTATTTTCTATATATTGGTTATTATTTGGATGGTGTGCATGTGGTGCAGTGATGCATTTTTCTACCTACTTTTGCCGCATTTGACGACGCATGCGTCATTTCGTCGTCTGCGGTTTGCCGCAGAAATGCAACATTTTTATACACCAAGGGATCTCATATATCAATATAACTCCAAAATTCACTATAGCACATCAACCTCTATTGTGTATAACTCAATGAGGTAAGGAGAATTTCTTTCAAATATAAATATTTTTATTGTACAAACACAAATAAATTACATACGGTAAGAGTACCACAAACCAAGCAGGTTTAGATGGGAATGTAGCCAGGTAAGTTAACAATAACAATTTATTATGTAGGCAAAAAAATGTCCAAAAAGAGGGCTATTATTTGCCAACTTTGCACAAGACATATCTTTAAAAATGTGTGGAGGTATATGGCACTTGTTTTGATAGCCCTCTTTTTGGACATTTTTTTGCCTACATAATAAATTGTTATTGTTAACTTACCTGGCTACATTCCCATCTAAACCTGCTTGGTTTGTGGTACTCTTACCGTATGTAATTTATTTGTGTTCGTACAATAAAAATATTTATATTTGAAAGAAATTCTCCTTACCTCATTGAGTTATACACAATAGAGGTAGAAATGCAACATGTAGTAATTTTTGGAGGCATCAATTTGCCACCTGGAAACTTATGCGGTCAATTGCGCAAGGAATGCACTAAAAAAATGCATTGTTGTCTATATAAACGCATGCGTTCCCAAGCACATGCGTTTGGTTGCGCTCGTGAACGCATGCGTTATACAAGAGAAAAACATGTCTAGACACTGATAAGCCACCCCCCACCTAGTAGGTGATAAAGGGAGGGAGTGGACATTTGCAGGTCACTACTCAGCAGACACTGAAGCAGACGAGACACAGGCTACATCTTGGAGGAAAACAAGACACTGAACAATGTGAGTATATCTTAGCAAATGCCTTAATTTTCTATTTTCTGTCTCTACATGTCCTAATTTCTTGCATTTCTTTCTCTCTACATTCATCAGAATGTCTTCTTCTTCTCCTGATGAGAAGCAACGTCCTGGGCCGTCGGAAGTCAAACATGTCAGTGAGGTAAGTTCTTGCCTCCTCAGATTGGTAAGTATTCACTGTCACATCCACACGTGACAATTTTTGTTTTTCATTTTTTGACTGTTTACTGTATCCTCAGTGTAATATTTTTGAATCTTCCTTTCTTTCCATTCATATTTCTTTACTTTTTTCTTCTGGAATCCTTTTGTATGTTGACTTTCCTATTCATGCCATTTCTCAGCATCTTTTTTCTTTCTTTTCCTTATGTTAATTGACCAAACTTTAATGACTTTATCTAATTTTTAGGTTCCACAACGGGAGGATGACCTAATTGAAAATGACCTCCTCATCTCCCTGGTCCAGAGCGAGTCCCGTTGTGGGACACCCAGGATCCACTGCACTCAAACAACGTCACGATGCAGCGCCTATGGAATGAGGTGGCCAAAGAGATGTGGGATGGCTGGGACAATGCCCCGACTCGGGTCCAAAGTGCATTTGGTAAGTATTGCACTGCAGTGTGAAGCAGCAGAGACCTTGGCCGTGCTCACTCAACTGTGTGTGATGAAAGACAGTTGTGTGAGCACGGCAAAAAGTCCATTTTCTGACCATAATGTTTTTTTTTTAACAGTGGACAAAGTCAAAACTTGTTGGTGTTCGATGAAGGACCGCTTCAACAAGGACCTGCATCAACATAGTAACATAGTTAGTAAGGCCGAAAAAAGACATTTGTCCATCCAGTTCAGCCTATATTCCATCATAATAAATCCCCAGATCTACGTCCTTCTACAGAACCTAATAATTGTATGATACAATATTGTTCTGCTCCAGGAAGACATCCAGGCCTCTCTTGAACCCCTCGACTGAGTTCGCCATCACCACCTCCTCAGGCAAGCAATTCCAGATTCTTACCGCCCTAACAGTAAAGAATCCTCTTCTATGCTGGTGGAAAAACCTTCTCTCCTCCAGACGCAAAGAATGCCCTCTTGTGCCCGTCACCTTCCTTGGTATAAACAGATCCTCAGCTAGATATTTGTATTGTCCCCTTATATACTTATACATGGTTATTAGATCGCACCTCAGTCGTCTTTTTTCTAGACTAAATAATCCTAATTTCGCTAATCTATCTGGGTATTGTAGTTCTCCCATCCCCTTTATTAATTTTGTTGCCCTCCTTTGTACTCCCTCTAGTTCCATTATATCCTTCCTGAGCACCGGTGCCCAAAACTGGACACAGTACTCCATGTGCGGTCTAACTAGGGATTTGTACAGAGGCAGTATAATGCTCTCATCATGTGTATCCAGACCTCTCTTAATGCACCCCATGATCCTGTTTGCCTTGGCAGCTGCTGCCTGGTACTGGCTGCTCCAGGTAAGTTTATCATTAACTAGGATCCCCAAGTCCTTCTGCCTGTCAGATTTACCCAGTGGTTTCCCGTTCAGTGTGTAATTGTGATATTGATTCCTTCTTCCCATGTGTATAACCTTACATTTATCATTGTTAAACCTCATCTGCCACCTTTTAGCCCAAGTTTCCAACTTATCCAGATCCATCTGTAGCAGAATACTATCTTCTCTTGTATTAACTGCTTTACATAGTTTTGTATCATCTGCAAATATCGATATTTTACTGTGTAAACCTTCTACCAGATCATTAATGAATATGTTGAAGAGAACAGGTCCCAATACCGACCCCTGCGGTACCCCACTGGTCACAGCGACCCAGTTAGAGACTATACCATTTATAACCACCCTCTGCTTTCTATCACTAAGCCAGTTACTAACCCATTTACACACATTTTCCCCCAGACCAAGCATTCTCATTTTGTGTACCAACCTCTTGTGCGGCACGGTATCAAACGCTTTGGAAAAAGCGAGATATACCACGTCCAATGACTCACCGTGGTCCAGCCTATAGCTTACCTCTTCATAAAAACTGATTAGATTGGTTTGACAGGAGCGATTTCTCATAAACCCATGCTGATATGGAGTTAAACAGTTATTCTCATTGAGATAATCCAGAATAACATCCTTCAGAAACCCTTCAAATATTTTACCAACAATAGAGGTAAGACTTACTGGCCTATAATTTCCAGGTTCACTTTTAGAGCCCTTTTTGAATATTGGCACCACATTTGCTATGCGCCAGTCCTGCGGAACAGACCCCGTCGCTATAGAGTCCCTAAAAATAAGAAATAATGGTTTATCTATTACATTACTTAGTTCTCTTAGTACTCGTGGGTGTATGCCATCCGGACCCGGAGATTTATCTATTTTAATCTTATTTAGCCGGTTTCGCACCTCTTCTTGGTTTCGCACCTCTTCAAGAGAGCTGTGTTTCCAGTGGTTCAGGAGCAAGGATCCGAAGATATAAATACCATCGTGTTCTGGCATTTTTAAGACGGGTCCTTGCCCAGAGAACGTAAGTATTTTTCCCTTGCATTAGGTTGTATTGTATTGCCATAATCTGTATGTTTCAATTCCACAGGATTTTGCATCTGGTTGTTTTTTGGTATTAATTTTCTTTTTACTTTTTTCACAGCACATGGAGCACTACTGTTGGCCCAGGTTCTGGAGCGGTCCTTCATCAGACAGCCACGGACCCGTCCCAGCCTTCCAGCAGCGCTGCAGCAAGTGGGCCTGCCACACTAACTGGAGACCAGGGAGCTAGTCCATCAGGTGTTCCCCTTTCCCAGTCCTCTGCCACTGCCCCTTTTTTGGGGGCTCCTCCCAGCAGTGGCAGAGGGCATCGGACAGGTCCCTCATGCCCGAGTTTTTGCACTTGAGCTCGGTTTTTCACGAAGGACCCAAGGCTTTGGGTGACCGAATGGATATTTCACTTAGCCACATGAATACACGTATCCATCAGGTCACCAAAAGCCTTGACCAAGTAAAAGCCAACCTCCAGAGGCCAGCACATCATTTTTTTAAGCAAATTGAGCAGGGCATGTTGGAACACCTTACTCCTGATCTCCAGCTGAGTGTCATGCAGGCCTGCAATGCTGCTTACGTGCAGGCTATGCAGCAGAGTCGGTATTTTCAGCAGACAGTGGCGGCGTATCCACCTTTGCCTTCACTGTCACGATTAACCTCAATACAGACCTCTGCTTACCACTGCACGGCCACCTCTATTCCTAGCACTGCCGGACACAACTGCAGCACCACCACCATGCCGAGTGCAGTTGGACAGCCCACCGCCACCATCATGACAACCGCTGCTCCTGTTGGACCTCCTCCACTGACACCACGATGCAGCAGGACCCTGGCATGGCCTTCCGTACCGCCACCACCATGATGCAGCAGGACCCTGGCATGGCCTTCCGTACTGCCACCACCACGATGCAGCAGGACCCTGGCATGGCCTTCCGTACCACCACCACCACGATGCAGCAGGTCCCTGGCATGTCCTTCCTTTCTACGAGCGCTATGGACTTTGGCATGGCTGCACGCTCTGCGAGCACTATGGACTCTGGCATGGCTGCACACTCTATGAGCACTATGGACTCTGGCATGGCTGCACGCTCTACGAGCACTATGGACTCTGGCATGGCTGCACGCTCTATGAGCACTATGGACTCTGGCATGGCTGCATGCTCTATGAGCACTATGGACTCTGGCATGGATGCATGCTCTACGAGTACTATGAACTCTGACACAGTGCAGCCGGACCCTGACAGGTCACCCACCACGACCATGGCAAGACATATGAGCCCACCGAGGCTTCCCAGAACCCGGCTATCCCAAAAAAAACAAAAACAAAAAACAGTGGAAAAAAAACAGTATTCCTCCCCCTTCACCTCCCAGTGTGTCTGTAATGTCAGGTTTGTCTCACCCTTCCAGTGCGTCTCAAGCCTCTCATGTGTCAAGCCCCATCCCCGAACTACCAGACCCCACTAGTTTCATTGCCCCTTCTCCTGCCACCTCTGCATCGTCCACGGTTAGCCAGGCCTTAGTGCTTCACACCCCCTGTTTACATCACTCTACCCCAAGTCGGCACAGTAAATAAATATTTTTGCTGTTAAAAAATAAATACATTTTTTTTACCAATTATGTTTGGTTTATTGTGTCTTTCGCCGCCGGCAACACACATCGTGCGCCAAGAAACTTCGCCACACACTTTATTTTTGGGCCACATCATATCTCCAGTAGTTACCAAATAAAAGACTGCAGCTAGGTGTGTCTTTAGTATAAAGATATGAGGTGGGCCCAAAAATTAATTGATGTATTATTTCCATAATTTCTTCCTTCTGCTTCTAGTGTTGCAGTCTGAAGAGAAAATGGTCGAAATACAATGCAGAACTATACTCAACAGTGTCAAAAAACTCATTAGTTTAGACACCTGACCTGGTGAGTAGAGAACTGCCTTGTATAACCTCCATTTTCTCTTCTGTGTACGTAATCTATTCCACACAAAGTGAAGGGACGATGCTGGTCATACACGGTATATCTATGCTCACCTGCACAGGTGTCAGAAATAGTGAAATAATGAGGCTGTTATATGTGCATCATGAATTCATTATTTCGGACACCTGACTTGATGAGTATGGATCTCTTTAGTGTGACAGTCATTGTCTCTTCAGTCTGTGTCCAATGGATACTGCAGAACAGAATCAGGACGCAATGACATCACCAAGCTTACCACTAAAGCAACATGGCTGACGTCACACTAGCAGTATGTGGTCAGTGTTTTATATCCGTATTTGTAATCCAAAACAAGGAGTGGAACAATTAGAGGTTAATTAGGATATTAACAGACTAACTAGCACCTCTGCCTTTATCACCCACTCCTGGTTTTGGATTAGAAATACTGATATTAAATACAGAACAAATACTGCTAGTTTTAGGACAGCCTTGGTTTGTAGAGGAAATACATAGGAGACATGGTCAACACAACCAAAACTAAAGTTTATTAATGAGAAATATTATTATTTAAGAAAGTTACTTGTACAGATAAAATCACAACAGGACATTTACACAACATTGTCCTGCCATGACACACAACATTGTCCTGCCATGACACATGTCCAATATCAGAATCAAAAAAGGCAGCAAATTGGTCCCGCATGTGACCAACTTCTGCAGTTGACCGCAGCGGGTGATGCTGGAAATCGGGCAGTGGGTGTGCAACTGGTTCATCCAGTTCAATGTGGGGTTGCTCCTTTGCCATTATATAATTGTGCAGAACCACACAGGCTTTGACCACTTCGTCGACTGTCTCCAATTTTAGATTAATAGCGGATGCAAGAATGCGCCATTTTGAGACTAGAATCCCAAAGGTACACTCTACTGTTCTTCGGGCCCGGTCAGTCTGTAGTTAAAAATCCTTCTAGTGTGGTTCAAGTCCTGACTGGAATAGGGCTTCAGTAGGTTTTCACACATCTGAAAGGCCTCATCCCCAACCATAACAAATCGGTGGACCTTGAGTGTTGGGGAGCGGTTGTGGCCGTGGAAAATTAAAATTTTTGCCATACACACAGCGGCCCATATCAGAGTTCTTAAAAGTCTGAGAATCGTTGCCATGACCAAAAGCTCCAATGTCCACGGCGATGAAGCGACAGTCCGCATTGGCTATTGCCATGAGCACAACAGAAAAATATTTTTTGTAATTGAAGTACTCCGATCCTGTTTTGGCTTTTTTGATAATGCGAATGTGCTTTCCATCAACCGCTCCCAAACAGTTTGGGAAATCACACACACTCCAGAATTTTTCCGCAATTTCAAGCCACATGTCCAAGGTGGGTAGGGGTATAAACTCATCCCGGAGTACATTCCACAAAGCCCGGCAGGTGTCCGCAACTATTCCGGACAGGGTGGATATTCCAAGCCGATATTGGAAGTGGAGGGATGATAAACTCTCTCCGGTTGCCAGAAATCTGGAAGAAAAACAAACCAAAAAAAAATTACAATCTATTCTATTTATGGTGTGGTTACGCTAAAGACAGAAAGGAAAATACCCAAAACATACATGTCAGAAAACACCAAATTTGGACTGTCATTGGTTTAGAAACTAACAGTCTTTTTTAGAGCTAATTCGTGGGTCCCGAGATTGCAGCACTAGGTAGGCAGGGCACAGCATATCCACATCAGTGGAAAGTCTGCAGGCACTGTATTTGGGAACATAGCTCCCACTGCATCCGTCCAAAAGTTCCATAACTGCCTGCTGCTGCTTATTTACTATATAACTAGTTGCAGTTTTCATTTTTCTTTCTTTCTATTTCCAAAAATTCACAAATTCACCCCCCCCCCCAAAAAAAAAAAATATATATATACAGTCTGTTATGTCAGACTGAGCCCTGGTGCGGCATACGTAGTATAGTTGTGTGTGCTAGCCTTGTTCTATTTTTTTTTATTTGTATAAATTTACCCAAAGCCCCCCCAAAAAAAATTAATACAGTCTGTTATGTTAGGCTGAGTCCTGGTGTTTTTTTTTAAATCGTATTTCCGCAGTAGCATAGTTCTGTATGGTAGAATTGGCTAAAAAACAAAAAAGGCTTCATATATCGTCGTGCTCCAAGTTTGGGCATTTTAGGCCGGTTTTCCACTGTTTTTGCTGTCTGTGACTATACTTATATACAGCACTATTTTGCAGACCCCCAAAAAATACAGGCCACATATTTGGCAGTGTTCTGTGACAGGCCTCAGATATCTGTGTGCTCCAAGTTTTGCCATTTTAGGCCATTAGTCTATTTTTTTCCCATCTGTGATTCCACTTAAATACAGCTCTATTTTTCATTTTAAAAAAAATTCTACAAATTCCCCCCCAAAAAAAAAATTAAGACAGTCTGTTATGTCAGACTGAGGCCTTATGTATCTGTGGTGAAAAAATCGTAGCTTGACAGGCATAAGTTTCATTGCTCTGTCTGCTAGCCTTGTTCTTTTTTTTTTAAATTATACAAAACCCTAAAAAAAAAGTTAATACAGTCTGTAACGTCAGACTGAGTTCTGTTGTATCTTGTTTAGAAAAATTGTGTTTCAGCAGGCATACGTAGCATAGTTCTGTCTGCTAGCCTTGGTCAATTTTTTTGGGACCAAAAAGAAAAAAAGACATTAATACAGCCTGTTAAGTCAGACTGAGTCCTGGTGTATCGTATCTGTTTTTGAAAAATCTAACTTCCGCAGTAGTATAGTTCTGTGTGGTAGCCTTGTGCCACTCTTTTTTTTTTTTGTTTTAAATTCACCAAAACACAAAAAAGGCCTCATAAATCTGAATGTTCCAAGTTTGGGCATTTTAGCCCGGTTTTCCACTGTTTTTGCTGTTTGTGATTCTACTTATATACAGCACTATTTTGCATTTAAAAAAATACAGGCCACATATTTGGCAGTGTGGTACTTCCGTGACAGGCCTCATATATCTGTGTGCTCCAAGTTTATGCATTGTAGGCCGGTTTCCCACTGTTTTTGATGTCTCTTACTCTACTTATATACAGCACTATTTAAATTCAGCAAAAGCCCCCCAAAATTTAATGCAGTCTCTTATGTCAGGCTGAGGCCTAGTGTTTGCGTTTGAAAAATTGTAGCTTTGCAGGCATACTGTCATGGTTAGGACAAGGTTAATGTCCTTTCTCTCAGGGTTAATGTTGTTAGCCTCTCTTTCAAGATGGGAGGGCTATTTATACTCGCTCCTAATCTGGTATCCTTGTCAGCTATAGGTTTTCTGCAGACTGTATGCTTGACCTCTGAAGTGTGTGCTGGCTGGCATATTGTCTTGCTGTCACGTGCTTTATTCATTTTCCTGGATTACTGACTTCTTGCTTGGCTTCATGCAGCGCCCCAAAGATCTGGTCGTTGCAGTATCACACTCTGCCACTGAGGGCAGAGATGGTACGTCTGATGGCACTGAAGGAATTCTACTGACCAGGTATCACCAGCACACATTACACGTCACACTCCGGCCACTAGGGGGAGAAAAAGGCTTTATTTATTGGGCCACTCCTCACACTGGTAAAACTAGGGGTTGGATAGGAAGTTAGTCAGAAGCTGACTGGGTTGGATTCAGGCAACATCCCGTGGCAGGGGGTGTTGCAGGGAGAAGACACAGGGGGTCCCTGTCAGGCGTGGGAACCTGGCAGGTGCCTAGCAAACAGAGCAGAACGTTACGGAACCTGCGCCTGCACACCCCGCGGCGGTATCCTAAGAGAGTGACACGAAGGGAAGGATATTGTGGAACAGTGAGAAACGAGATCAAGCACAAAGGAGAACCAGTAGGAGTCGTGCCGTGAGACCGAGGCAACATCCTACTGAGGCGCGTAGCCGGTGGCCGGAACACCGCGGGAGTAACTGACTCTAGGCCTTACTTCGAACTCCGCAGGACAGTTAATTATAGGTACCTTAAATTTCCTACGAAGACATAGGGGGCAACGTGTGGAGAGGGGTGTCTCTAGGGTCCCGGAAGAGCTCCGAGCCTTCCCGTCATAGGGGTGCGTCCTAGCCATAACTTACCTGGGGGATGAGAAACTAGTAACATCTGGAACAAGCGAGAGAGAATTAGAAAGAACGAACAAACGACAACAGCAGTTGTGAGGACTATTCCGAATGCTCAACAGGGTAGCACTACAACACACAGGCGCTAGTGGTAGGCACTGATTTCCACCTGCAAAGGGAACTCTGGATGTGCCCATCGGACCGGCCGGTCTCAGAAAGCCCTGTTAAGCGTGCTCTGGATTGCGGATCCTGAAGTCTTCAGTAAAGAGGTAAAGAGACTGCAACCTTGTGTCCTCATTATTGACTGCACCTCACACCATCACCATCTGCCTTACTGGGAAGCCCCGGGGACATACTTCACCTGTGGGAAGGTATACCATCCAGCTGCCATTCCATCACCCCAGCGGACCCCACAGCAGCGTCGGTCACCCAGACCGAACACCACAGGTGGCATCACGAATCCCTGACAGACTGTACCACCTTTATTGGACGCCCCTTAGCAGGGTCGCAGACCGGGTCTAGCCACCGTGACAACCTCAGAACCGAATCAGTGAGGCCCGGTACCGAGAACTCGTGGCCCTCTGTCTGGGGGCGCTCCATTCAGACTTTTCCCTTCTCTGTTTCCCAGCATCTGGCTCTGCCCCCTGACCGCCTCCCACTTTGTCACATGGTCTAAGGTCCTGTTGCTTTAGCTAATCACTCTGTCACATGTGTAAGGTCCCGTTGATGATCAGGTTAGTAACCTGGTGTCTAGTCGAGCTCCGTTGCTGCTGGGTGCAGTTTCCCCTGCAGCATTAATACCCGGGTATTGTGACATATACTGATCAGATATCATTTAGCTCCAAATAAATACATTTGTGTTGAGCTTTTGAAATAGTGCAATAGTCCATTTAAAATGGGCAAGGCAAGGGACTGGGAAGTTTACGTGTTTCATGTTTGCATGTTTTAGCGCTGCAGTGTGCTGCCTTATTTACCTGACTATATACGAGTTGGTTACTCTAGGTTCAGCACCTGTTCACACTTAGTTTATGTTTGGATGTGACGGTCAGTTTTTTTAAATGCATTATTTAGCCTTCTGACCGAGCAGTCCGCCTCCTAGCCACAGGTGTTTTAATCGCAACAGGTCCATACCCCCTCCACAGAGAGAGAGAATTTTAGTCTAAGAAGAGGTTTCACAGGTACCCATTCAGATGGAGACGTTTATTCTCAACGAGGAAAGGCAAGTGTAGGACCTGGTATAAGAGAGATGCCGTAAAGTGGCTACCAGGTACACATAAAATTGGCCATTTTTATGTGCTAAACGCTCTCATATTTCATATTTCTAATGCAATAATGCAGTTCAATTTTCGTGTTTCACGTTTGCATGTTTTAGCGCTGCAGTGTGCTGCCTTATTTACTTGGTTATTTTTTAAAGACGTTAACAATAACCCCAAACAGGCCATTTGCAGCACCTGCCATGCCCGCATCAGCAGGGGTAGCAAAACAACCAGCCTGACTGCCACCAGCATGATCAGGTACATGGCAGCAAAGCACCGAACTTTGTGGACCGAACCACAGGCTCCAGGAACACTGTCTGCAGGTGACACCACTGCTACTTCCACTGTTTGGCGTAGAAGACGAAGCCAATCCCCAGTCCACCATGCATGTGAATATGCCTCTAGCCCTGTACCTGTTGTTGCCCACAGTCAAGCAGCACCATCATCAAGCCCATCCACATCCTTGTCCCAGCATAGCCTTCAGTTGTCTATACCTCAGTCTTTGGAACGCAAGCGGAAATACCCAGCCAACGTCCCACAGGCCACAGTCCTAAATTCTAACATTTCTCTTCTGCTTGTGCTCGAAATGTTGCCTTTTAGGCTTGTTGAGATGGAAGCTTTCCGCAACCTGATGGCGGCGGCCATCCCAAGGTACTCGGTCCCCAGTCACCACTATTTCTCCCGCTGTGCCGTACCGGCATTACACCAGCATGTGTCCCACAACATTACCCGTGCCCTCAGCAATGCTGTTACAGGGAAAGTTCACCTAACCACAGACACGTGGACAAGTGCTTGTGGGCAGAGTCGGTACATCTCACTGACGGCACACTGGGTTAACATAGTGGAAGCCGGGACCCAGTCGGACCTTGGGATGGAACACATCCTCCCCACACTGAGGATTGCTGGCCCTACGTCAATCAGGGTTGCCCCCACAGTCTACAGCTCATGCACCTCCTCCTCATCCTCCTCATCCTCCAGCTCTGAAATCAACACATCAGTCAGAAGCTGGAAGCACTGCAGCCAAGTGGCAACAGGCTGTGCTGAAGCTAATCTGCATAGGTGACAAACCACACAATGCAGAAGAGTTGTGGACAGCACTGAAAGAGCAGTCAGATATTTGGATGACACCGCTGAATCTACAGCCAGGCATGGTCGTGTTTGACAATGGCCATAACCTGGTGATGGCTCTGAGGCAAGGTGAGCTTACATATGTACCTTGCTTGGCCCATGTGCTTAACCTTGTGGTTCAACATTTTCTGAAAAGCAACCCAGAGCTGCCGTATCTGCTAGTGAAAGTACACCATCTGTCTGCCCATTTTAGAAAGACAGCTACAGTTTCAGCCTCCCTTGTCATGCTTCAGCAGCATTTGCAGCTTCCAGCTCACAGACTGGTGTGTAATGTCCCCACGAGCTGGAACTCTGCGCTGCATATGTTGGAAAGGACTTGTGAGCAGAAGAGGGCAATTGTTGACTACCAACATCAACAAGGCCTTCAATATTCAGTTCAGACTCCACACATAAGACCTCAGGAGTGGACATGGATGTCAGACATATGTACCATCCTCCAAAACTTTGAAGACTGCACCAAAATGGTGAGCGGCGATGATGCCATAATTAGCGTCACCAAGTTACCTGTCTGCCTCAATACCCAGGAGACACATAGAGCCTGGGGCATGATAGAGTCCCTGTAAAAAGGCTAGAGTCACCTGTCATGCAGGCTTATGTCCTATACTATATGGGGGACAGAGAGAAGAACTGTGAGGATCATATCAGAAGCCATAGGCAGTAAGGGACTACATTACCACCGTGCTAGAAGGAAGGCTTTAATCTCCACAAGGAAAAGGAGACTCCCAACTTGCCTCCAAGCTGGCCGGACCCTGCCTGTCCTGTGATTTGGTACCCTGGTCTGCGGTTACCTGAAGCCTTCAGTAAACAAGGTAAAGAGGCTGCAAACCTGTGTCCTCGTTCTTTACTGTACCCTTCACCATCGTCCATCTACACACCAGGAGCCCTGGGGACCTACTTCACCTGTGAGAAGTTATACCATCTATCTGTTATAACTAGAGTTGAGCGACCTTGACCTTTTTAGAGTCGAGCCGGGTTTTGCGAAACCCGACTATGTCCAAAGTCGGGTCGAGTGAAATCGGCCGATTATGACGTAAAGTCGGGATCGACCGAAACACGAAACCCAATGCAAGTCAATGGGGCAGCATAGTCGGCAGTGAGTGGGGGCCAGGAAAACACCTAGAGTACCCATTTTAATGTCAAAACCATCCATTCTTCTTAATGAAGCTTGTCAAGCGTAATTTACCTTATAATAATTGGAAGGCATTTGAAATTGGGGGTCATTTGGCTAAAGTTGTGGGGGGTAGGGCTGGTTCAAGTAATTAGTGGGCCCAGGAAATCTGGACCACGTCACGGCAGTGGAGCAGGGAGAGGTAAGTGTTTCAACTTTGCAAGTGCTGTGAACCTGAGCAAGCAGGGGGGGCCCACTCGTTGGCATTGGCACTGGCACAGGGCCCCTCAAAGTACAGCGGTGTGTTTGCACGGCGGGGGCGCCTCCCACCGGCAGCAACACTTTTGCGTACTATGAGAGGCCCTGTGCCAGTGACGTCGCCAACTAGTATTCCTCCCCCCACCTGATGAAGGAACCTGCACTTTCATCTGCACCTTCCTCTTTGTCCCCGTGTAAGGTGGTATGGTATGCGGGAAGAGCAACCTGACTTTCAGCAGGGTCACAATGTTGTTGTGTAGCGTGCACGGGGAATGTTGCGTTATGGGTCAATGTACCAGCAGACTCATCTATCACTGGCTGGGCAATGGGCACGATGAAGTGGAAACACAGATATAGGCCCAAAGAAGAAAGTGGGCTAAATGCAGTTCAAAATTGGTAACACAGGAATAACCAGGGGGCATTGCAGTGGAGGACAACTGGAATGAGAGGCTGACACAGAGAGTAGGGCCAAATCAGTAAGTAGTCGAAATGCAGTTCAAAATTGGCAACCGTAGTAAACAGGCGGCACAGCTTTGTTCAGTGGAGGAGAACAGCAAGGAGTGGCAGACACCGATAGTAGGCCCCAACCCAACTAGTAGGCCAAATGCAGTCTAACATTAACAACTACTTAACGAGAGGCTGAAAATGGAATTTCAGGACAGGAAACCAGGAGAACAGCAAGGAGTGGCAGACACCGATAGTAGGCCCCAAACCAACTAGTACGCCAAATGCAGTTGTTCCATTTAACCACAATTTAATGAGAGCCTGAAGATAGAAGCTCAGGAAAGGCAACCTGGGGAACACCTTGGAGTGTAACACACCATCTCTCTCCACCCCATACCCATTTTGTAGGCCTAATGCTGTGTACTTTTCTACAACTACTAAACGAGAGTCGGAAGACCGAAGCAATGGCAAGGAAACCTGGGGAACACCTTGGAGTGTAACACACCATCTCTCTCCACCCCATACCCAATTTGTAGGCCTAATGCAGCCTACTTTCCGACACCTACTAAACGAGAGCATGAAGATCGAAGTTCAGGAAAGGCAACCTGGGGAACACCTTGGAGTGTAACACACCATCTCTCTCCACCCCATACCCATTTTTTAGGCCTAATGCAGTGTACTTTTCTACAACTACTAAACGAGAGTCGGAAGACCGAAGCAATGGCAAGGAAACCTGGGGAACACCTTGGAGTGTAACACACCATCTCTCTCCACCCCATTCCCCATTTTTTAGGCCTAATGCAGCCTACTTTCCGACACCTACTAAACGAGAGCATGAAGATCGAAGCTCAGGAAAGGCAACCTGGGGAACACCTTGGAGTGTAACACACCATCTCTCTCCACCCCATACCCATTTTGTAGGCCTAATGCTGTGTACTTTTCTACAACTACTAAACGAGAGTCGGAAGACCGAAGCAATGGCAAGGAAACCTGGGGAACACCTTGGAGTGTAACACACCATCTCTCTCCACCCCATACCCAATTTGTAGGCCTAATGCAGCCTACTTTCCGACACCTACTAAACGAGAGCATGAAGATCGAAGCTCAGGAAAGGCAACCTGGGGAACACCTTGGAGTGTAACACACCATCTCTCTCCACCCCATACCCAATTTGTAGGCCTAATGCAGCCTACTTTCCGACACCTACTAAACGAGAGCATGAAGATCGAAGCTCAGGAAAGGCAACCTGGGGAACACCTTGGAGTGTAACACACCATCTCTCTCCACCCCATACCCATTTTTTAGGCCTAATGCAGTGTACTTTTCTACAACTACTAAACGAGAGTCGGAAGACCGAAGCAATGGCAAGGAAACCTGGGGAACACCTTGGAGTGTAACACACCATCTCTCTCCACCCCATTCCCCATTTTTTAGGCCTAATGCAGCCTACTTTCCGACACCTACTAAACGAGAGCATGAAGATCGAAGCTCAGGAAAGGCAACCTGGGGAACACCTTGGAGTGTAACACACCATCTCTCTCCACCCCATACCCATTTTGTAGGCCTAATGCAGCGTACTTTTCTACAACTACTAAACGAGAGCATGAAGATCGAAGCTCAGGAAAGGCAACCTGGTGAAAACCTTGGAGTGTAACACAACCTGTCTCTACACCCCATACCAAATTTGTAGGCCTAATGCAGCGTAGTTTCCACCAACTACTAAACGAGAGCCGGAAGATCGAAGCTCATGAAAGGCAACCCGGGGAACACCTTGGAGTGTAACACAACCTCTCTCTACACCACGAAAGGGCTGATTCTTAGGAAGGAAGGCTGTTGTAAATAAGCATTGCGCGTCCGAGGGTGATTATATTCTTATTCGGTATCTACTCACCCTCGGACGCGCCATGCTTCTTGATTTGTAATTAATGTTTATTTGCAATGTGCTTTTGACTTACTCAATTATTTTTTTAATTATTGATTTTATTAAATTAATAGTTTAACATCTTATGGAAATAATTTAAAGGAGACGCGACAGGACAACACTCGGTGGATGCCATATCTGTGTTAACAACTCCAAAAAACTTTCAGTTAACTTCTTGCAGGAGAAAGAAATTGTAGCTGTTGGACCTTTGTAGTACAGTTCCAGATATTTGTTGTGTGTTTGTTTTGATTGTTAAAATGTCTGCATTTGAGATCTCAACACGATCTTATTTTTTATAATCAAATTAATTTTTTTTATATTTAATGATGTTGGTTCAAGGGGTACACGGGCAGCAATAGACAGGTCAGTGGAGGCCTAGTGGAAGGAGTGACGGCAGACAGGCATCAAAGGCCTAACATTGGGCTGGCTGTAGGCAAGTTAAAATTGGTTCCAGGGGAACACGGCCATCAGTGGCCTGGTCAGTGTAGTTGTAGTTGAAAGAACGGGACGCAGACAGGCTTCGAAGGCCTAACATAATAACATAGGGCTGGCTGTAGGCAAGTTAAAATTGGTTCCAGGGGAACACGGCCATCAGTGGCCTGGTCAGTGTAGTTGTAGTTGAAAGAACGGGACGCAGACAGGCTTCGAAGGCCTAACATAACAAACTTGGGCTGGCTGTAGGCACTTTTAAATTTGTTCCAGGGGTACATGGGCAGCAGTGTATGGTCAGTGGAAGTCTAGTGGAAGGAGTGACCGCAGACAGGCTTCGAAGGCCTAACATAACAAACTTGGGCTGGCTGTAGGCACTTTTAAATTGGTTCCAGGGGTACACGGGCAGCAGTGGTCTGGTCTGTGGAAGTCTAGTGGAAGGAGTGACCGCAGACAGGCTTCGAAGGCCTAACATAACAAACTTGGGCTGGCTGTAGGCACTTTTAAATTGGTTCCAGGGGTACACGGGCAGCAGTGGTCTGGTCAGTGGAAGTCTAGTGGAAGGAGTGACCGCAGACAGGCTTCCAAGGCCTAACATTACAAACTTGGGCTGGCTGTAGGCACTTTTAAATTGGTTCCAGGGGTACACGGGCAGCAGTGGTCTGGTCTGTGGAAGTCTAGTGGAAGGAGTGACGGCAGACAGTCTTCGAAGGCCTAACATAACAAAATTGGGCTGACTGTAGGCACTTTTAAATTGGTTCCAGGGTAACACGGCCAGCAGTGGCCTGGTCAGTGTAGTAGTTGTAGAAAGAAGGGACCGCAGACAGGCTTCGAAGGCCTAACATAACAAAAATGTCAAAACAATGGTATTGTCAGTGCCAGGCATTGAAGGATGTCAGCGCCTAGACTACACATTGGTGAAGCTGTGAGAGATAATTTTGCTAGTGGTAGAGCACTGTTTGAGCTGGGGGGGGAACTGTCTTGTGGCCGGCGGTACAGGCACAGGGCCCCTCATATTACAACGGTGTGTCTGACGTTGGGTGCGCACCACCACCGACAGAGACACTTTATTGTACTATGAGGGACCCAGTGGCAGTGCCGTCGACCAAAAGCGGCCACACCCACCTCTTCAGACAAACAGCACTCTCAAGGGTCCAAGCGCAAAGTGGCGATAGCACGGCCCCGTGTGGGGAGTTTGGCCATTTCGTGAGGTGGAAACATGTCGTATGCTGGACAATCAGGTGAAGAAAATTACGAGATTGGAAAAGTCATTCAGAATAGTCCACAGGCAAGACCTTTTCATAGGAAAGCTAGGTGTCAGCCGGGCAGGGTGGGGCAAAAGATTTTGAAATCCAGTTGTGGTTCATTTTAATGAAGGTTAGATCATCTACATTTTGGGTAGCCAGACGAGTCCTTTTTTCTGTTAGTATTGAACCTGCAGCACTGAATACTCTTTCTGATAGGACACTAGCTGCCGGGCAAGCAAGCTCCTGCAATGCATATTCTGCCAATTCTGGCCAGGTGTCTAATTTGGATGCCCAGTAATCAAATGGGAATGACGGTTGAGGGAGAACGTCGATAAGGGATGAAAAATAGTTTGTAACCATACTGGACAAATGTTGTCTCCTGTCACTTTGAATTGATGCTGCAGTACCTGTCCTGTCTGCGGTCATAGAAAAATCACTCCACAACCTTGTCAGAAAACCCCTCTGGCCAACGCCACTTCTGATTTCTGCCCCTCTAACACCTCTGGTCTGCTGGCCCCTGGAGCTCGTGTGAGAACGATCACGGGCGCTGTGTGCAGGGAATGCCAGAAGCAAACGGTCAACAAGAGTTGATTGTTTTGTTGCTAATATTAGTTCCAAGTTCTCATGTGGCATAATATTTTGCAATTTGCCTTTATAGCAAGGATCAAGGAGGCAGGCCAACCAGTAATCGTCATCGTTCATCATTTTTGTAATGCGTGTGTCCCTTTTGAGGATACGCAAGGCATAATCCGCCATGTGGGCCAAAGTTCCCGTTGTCAAATCTGCGGTTGTGCTTGGTTGAGGGGCAGTTGCAGGCAAATCTACGTCACTTGTGTCCCTCAAAAAACCAGAACCCGGCCTTGCCACGCCACCAATTTCCCGTGCCCCCGGGAAAGCTTCCTCATTAAAAATATACTCATCCCCATCATCCTCCTCATCCTCCACCTCCTTTTCGCCCGGTACCTCGTCATGTACACTGCCCTGACCAGACAATCGCTGACTGTCATCAAGGCTTTCCTCTTCCTCTGGTGCAGACGCCTGATCCTTTATGTGCGTCAAACTTTGCATCAGCAGACGCATTAGGGGGATGCTCATGCTTATTATGGCGTTGTCTGCACTAACCAGCCGTGTGCATTCCTCAAAACACTGAAGGACTTGACACATGTCTTGAATCTTCGACCACTGCACACCGGACAACTCCATGTCTGCCATCCTACTGCCTGCCCGTGTATGTGTATCCTCCCACAAAAACATAACAGCCCGCCTCTGTTCGCACAGTCTCTGAAGCATGTGCAGTGTTGAGTTCCACCTTGTTGCAACGTCTATGATTAGGCGATGCTGGGGAAGGTTCAAAGAACGCTGATAGGTCTGCATACGGCTGGAGTGTACAGGCGAACGGCGGATATGTGCGCAAAGTCCACGCACTTTGAGGAGCAGGTCGGATAACCCCGGATAACTTTTCAGGAAGCACTGCACCACCAGGTTTAAGGTGTGAGCCAGGCAAGGAATGTGTTTCAGTTGGGAAAGGGAGATGGCAGCCATGAAATTCCTTCCGTTATCACTCACTACCTTGCCTGCCTCAAGATCTACAGTGCCCAGCCACGACTGCGTTTCTTGCTGCAAGAACTCGGACAGAACTTCCGCGGTGTGTCTATTGTCGCCCAAACACTTCATAGCCAATACAGCCTGCTGACGTTTGCCAGTAGCTGCCCCATAATGGGAGACCTGGTGTGCAACAGTGGCAGGTGCGGATGGAGTGTTTGTGCGACTGCGGTCTGTGGACGAGCTCTTGCTTCTGCAGGAGGACGAGGAGGAGGAGGAGGAGGAGGGGGTGCGAACGGCTACAGACAACTGTTTACTAGACCGTGGGCTAGGCAGAACTGTCCCAAACTTGCTGTCCCCTGTGGACCCTGAATCCACCACATTTACCCAGTGTGCCGTGATGGACACGTAACGTCCCTGGCCATGCCTACTGGTCCATGCATCTGTTGTCAGGTGCACCTTTGTGCTCACAGATTGCCTGAGTGCATGGACGATGCGCTCTTTAACATGCTGGTGGAGGGCTGGGATGGCTTTTCTGGAAAAAAAGTGTCGACTGGGTAGCTCGTAGCGTGGTACAGCGTAGTCCATCAGGACTTTGAAAGCTTTGCTTTCAACTAACCGGTAGGGCATCATCTCTAACGAGATTAGTCTAGCTATGTGGGCGTTCAAACCCTGTGTACGCGGATGCGAGGCTAAGTATTTCCTTTTTCTAACCATAGTCTCATGTAGGGTGAGCTGGACTGGAGAGCTGGAGATCGTGGAACTAGCGGGGGTGCCGGTGGACATGGCAGACTGAGAGACGGTGGGAGATGGTATTGTTGCCGCCGGTGCCCTAGATGCAGTGTTTCCTACTACGAAACTGGTGATTCCCTGACCCTGACTGCTTTGGCCTGGCAAAGATACCTGCACAGATACAGCAGGTGGTGCGCTAAATGGTGGTCCTACACTGCCGGAAGGGATGTTGCGTTGATGACTAGCTTCATTGGCCGAGGGTGCAACAACCTTAAGGGACGTTTGGTAGTTAGTCCAAGCTTTCAAATGCATGGTGGTTAAATGTCTATGCATGCAACTAGTATTGAGACTTTTCAGATTCTGACCTCTGCTTAAGGAAGTAGAACATTTTTGACAGATGACTTTGCGCTGATCAATTGGATGTTGTTTAAAAAAATGCCAGACTGCACTCTTTCTAGCATCGGATACCTTTTCAGGCATTGCAGACTGAGCTTTAACCGGATGGCCACGCTGTCCTCCACCAGGTTTTGGCTTTGCCACGCGTTTTGGGCAAGATACGGGCCCGGCAGATGGAACCTGTGGCGATGTTGATGCCTGCTGCGGCCCCTCCTCCTCCTCTGCTTCAGAACTGCTGCCGCCTGCACCCTGTTCCCCCAATGGCTGCCAATCGGGGTCAAGAACTGGGTCATCTAATAACTCTTCTTGTACCTCCTGCGCAACTTCGTCTGTGTCACCGTGTCGTTCGGTGGTATAGCGTTCGTGATGGGGCAACATAGTCTCATCAGGGTCTGATTCTTGATCAGCACCCTGCGAGGGCAATGTTGTGGTCTGAGTCAAAGGACCAGCATAGTAGTCTGGCTGTGGCTGTGCGTCAGTGCACTCCATGTCAGATTCAACTTGTAATGGGCATGGACTGTTAACTGCTTCACTTTCTAAGCCAGGGACGGTATGTGTAAAGAGCTCCATGGAGTAACCCGTTGTGTCGCCTGCTGCATTCTTCTCTGTTGTTGTTTTTGCTGAAGAGGACAAGGAAGTGACTTGTCCCTGACCGTGAACATCCACTAACGACGCGCTGCTTTTACTTTTTCCAGTTTCACGAGAGGAGGCAAAAGAGCTAGAGGCTGAGTCAGCAAGATAAGCCAAAACTTGCTCTTGCTGCTCCGGCTTTAAAAGCGGTTTTCCTAATCCCAGAAAAGGGAGCGTTCGAGGCCTTGTGTAGCCGGACGACGAACCTGGCTCCACAGCTCCAGACTTAGGTGCAATATTTTTTTCCCCACGACCACCTGATGCTCCACCACTACCACTACCCTCATTACCAGCTGACAATGAACGCCCCCGGCCACGACCTCTTCCACTAGACTTCCTCATTGTTTTAAAAACGTAACCAAACTAACGTTATTTGTTGCAGTCACACAACTTACACGGTGAGCTATAACTTCAGTATGATTTAGCTACCCCTTTACAGGTTGGTGAGACCACAGCGAAAATCAGGCCCAATGTTACACACTCTTTTTTTGGTGGCTGCAAATTAGAGAGATGCCCCACACGCAGGACTGTCACTGAAGCACAAATGTTAATATTAATGTCACACTATTATTTTTTTTTTATTTTTTTTTTTTTCAGGAACACTTTAGAAACCCCCCCAAAAAAAAAAAATAGATTTTTGCAGGGAGAATTTAGAAAACAAATGTAACAAACTATATGCTTTCTATGGGCCACTGAGTGAGAGATGACGCACACAGGAATCAGGAGTGGCACACAAGCCCAGAGGCCAATATTTTTCTACCAATGATTGATGGAGTTATTTTCTCTGGTAGATTTTGGAACCCAAATCAAGGAAAAAAAATATAGGCTTTCTATGGACCACAATTGGAGAGAGAGAGAGAGAGAGAGAGAGAGAGAGATGGCACACCCAGGAGTCAAGACTGGCACACAAGCAGAAAGGCCAATATTAATCTCCCACTGTTTTTTTTGTTTGTTTTTTTTTTTTTTTTTTCAGGGAGACTTTAGAAAAAAAAATAATAAAAAAAATATGATTTTATCAGGAAGAATTTAGAAACCAAATAAAATAAAATGATTTTTTCAGGGAGAATTTATAAAACAAATAAAAACAAAAATAGGCGTTCTATGGCCCACTGACTGAGAGATGACGCACACAGGAGTCAGGAGTGGCACACAAGCCCAGAGGCCAATATTTTTCTACCAATGATTGATGGAGTTATTTTCTCTGGTAGATTTTGGAACCCAAATCAAGGAAAAAAATATAGGCTTTCTATGGACCACAATTGGAGAGAGAGAGAGAGAGAGAGAGAGAGAGAGAGATGGCACACCCAGGAGTCAAGACTGGCACACAAGCAGAAAGGCCAATATTAATCTCCCACTGTTTTTTTTGTTTGTTTTTTTTTTTTTTTTTTCAGGGAGACTTTAGAAAAAAAAATAATAAAAAAAATATGATTTTATCAGGAAGAATTTAGAAACCAAATAAAATAAAATGATTTTTTCAGGGAGAATTTATAAAACAAATAAAACCAAAAATAGGCGTTCTATGGCCCACTGACTGAGAGATGACGCACACAGGAGTCAGGAGTGGCACACAAGCCCAGAGGCCAATATTTTTCTACCAATGATTGATGTAGTTATTTTCTCTGGTAGATTTTGGAACCCAAATCAAGGAAAAAAAATATAGGCTTTCTATGGACCACAATTGGAGAGAGAGAGAGAGAGAGAGAGAGAGATGGCACACCCAGGAGTCAAGACTGGCACACAAGCAGAAAGGCCAATATTAATCTCCCACTGTTTTTTTTGGTTGTTTTTTTTTTTTTTTTTTCAGGGAGACTTTAGAAAAAAAAATAATAAAAAAAATATGATTTTATCAGGAAGAATTTAGAAACCAAATAAAATAAAATGATTTTTTCAGGGAGAATTTATAAAACAAATAAAACCAAAAATAGGCGTTCTATGGCCCACTGACTGAGAGATGACGCACCCAGGAGTCAAGACTGGCACACAAGCAGAAAGGCCAATATTAATCTCCCACTGTTTTTTTTTTTTTTTTTTTTTTTTCAGGGAGACTTTAGAAAAAAAAATAATAAAAAAAATATGATTTTATCAGGAAGAATTTAGAAACCAAATAAAATAAAATGATTTTTTCAGGGAGAATTTAGAAAACAAATAAAACCAAAAATAGGCGTTCTATGGCCCACTGACTGAGAGAGAGAGAGAGATGGCACGCTTAGTACTGGCACACAAGCCCAAAGGGCAATATTAATCTCCCTTTTTTTTTCAGGGAGAATTTCTAAAACCCAAAAAAAAAAAAAAATAGGCTTTCTATGGCCCACTATTTGTGAGAGAGATGGGACGCTCAGGACTGGCACAGATGGCACGCTCACAACTGGCACAGAAGCCCAGAGGCCAATATTAATCTCCCTTTTTTTCTGGGAGAATTTATAAAACCAAAAAAATATTTAAATAGGCTTTCTATGGCCCACTATTTGTGAGAGAGATGGCACGCTCAGGACTGGCACAGATGGCACGCTCACAACTGGCACACAAGCCCAGAGGCCAATATTAATCTCCCTTTTTTCAGGGAAAATTTATAAAACCAAAAAAAAAATTAAATAGGCTTTCTATGGCCCACTATTTGTGAGAGAGATGGCACGCTCAGGACTGGCACAGATGGCACGCTCACAACTGGCACACAAGCCCAGAGGCCAATATTAATCTCCCTTTTTTCAGGGAAAATTTATAAAACCAAAAAAAAAATTAAATAGGCTTTCTATGGCCCACTATTTGTGAGAGAGATGGCACGCTCAGGACTGGCACAGATGGCACGCTCACAACTGGCACACAACCCCAGAGGCCAATATTAATCTCCCTTTTTTTCAGGGAGAATTTATAAAACCAAAAAAAAAAATTAAATAGGCTTTCTATGGCCCACTATTTGTGAGAGAGATGGCACGCTCAGGGCTGGCACAGATGGCACGCTCACAACTGGCACACAAGCCCAGAGGCCAATATTAATCTCCCTTTTTTCAGGGAAAATTTATAAAACCAAAAAAAATATTAAATAGGCTTTCTATGGCCCACTATTTGTGAGAGAGATGGCACGCTCAGGACTGGCACAGATGGCACGCTCACAACTGGCACACAAGCCCAGAGGCCAATATTAATCTCCCTTTTTTTCAGGGAGAATTTATAAAACCAAAAAAAAAATTAAATAGGCTTTCTATGGCCCACTATTTGTGAGAGAGATGGCACGCTCAGGGCTGGCACAGATGGCACGCTCAGGACTGGCACACAAGCCCAGAGGCCAATATTAATCTCCCTTTTTTTCAGGGAGAATTTATAAAACCCAAAAAAAAATAAAATAGGCTTTCTATGGCCCACTATTTGTGAGAGAGATGGCACACTCAGGACTGGCACACAAGCCCAAAGGCCAATATTAATCTCCCACTGTATTTTTATCAGGGAGAATTTATACACCCCACAAAAAAAAATACAGAAAAATGAAAAGGCTTTCTATGGCCCACTATGTGAGAGAGATGGCACACACAGGGATGGCACTCTAGCAGAAATGCCAAATTGCCAATCTTAATCTCCCACCAAAAAAAAAAAAAAACAGGGAATGTCCTACAATTACTATCTCCCTGCCTGCAGTAATCTCAGCCAGGTATGGCAGGCAGCTACTATTTCCCTGCCTGCAGTAATCTCAGCCAGGTATGGCAGGCAGCAATAAGGAGTGGACTGATGCACAAATGAAATAAAAAGTGTGGACAAACAAAAAAGATAGCTGTGCAGAAAGGAAGGAACAAGAGGATTTGTGCTTTGAAAAAAGCAGTTGGTTTGCACTGCGGCGTACACACAGCAATGCAGCTATCAGGGAGCCTTCTAGGGCAGCCCAATGAGCTACAGCGCTGAGGGGAAAAAAAAAAAAAAACTTCCACTGTCCCTGCACACCGAGGGTGGTGTTGGACAGTGCAAATCGCTGCAGCACAAGCGGTTTTGTGGTTAATGGACCCTGCCTAACGCTATCCCTGCTTCTGACAAAGCGGCAGCAACCTCTCCCTAAGCTCAGATCAGCAGCAGTAAGATGGCGGTCGGCGGGAACGCCTTTTTATAGCCCCTGTGACGTCGCAGACAGCAAGCCAATCACTGCAATGCCCTTCTCTAAGATGGTGGGGACCAGGACCTATGTCATCACGCTGCCCACACTCTGCGTTTACCTTCATTGGCTGAGAAATGGCGCTTTTCGCGTCATTGAAACGCGACTTTGGCGCGAAAGTCGCGTACCGCATGGCCGACCCCGCACAGGGGTCGGATCGGGTTTCATGAAACCCCGACTTAGCCAAAAGTCGGCGACTTTTGAAAATGTTCGACCCGTTTCGCTCAACCCTAGTTATAACATCACCCCAGAGGACTCCTTAAAGCAGCGTTGGTCCCCACTGACCGAATACCACAGGTGTCATCACAAACATAAACTGTATTCATTTTCCCTTTTACATGAGCGCCCAGGGCCACGGACCGGGTCTCCGCCACCGTGACGTCCCCCTGTGAACACCGGACCCGGTACCGGGTACCCCACGGCCCTGGCGGGCAACTCATCTTGGCATTACAAACAGGATGGACCGACCCTGAGGATCGGGTCATGTGCACCTTAAAATACTGTGCCTAACTGTGATTTGAATGTGTGACTATTGAACTGAAAATTGCCGCCAAAACTGCCGCCATTACAGTGCCACGAGGAGTGCTGGAGAAGAAGGGCATGTCATCATGGGCGGAGACCAGCAGAGCGGCGCGAAAAGTAATGAACGCCCCCTTCAAATGTTATTATACGATGAGGACGTGCCCGTCAGCCAAAGGGGTCCACCTCCTGATCTGGCGGGAGCAAGAGGGAGAGGAGGCCCTGCCCCCGGAAGACAGAACAGCAGCAGCATGCAGGTGTGGCTGCAGACCCGGGAGAGAAGATGGCGACCAGCGGTTACCCAGAATATGGAGAAGCAGCCAAGGAGAACTTGGACTTACTGCTGCCGGAGGATCCGGACTTCCTGGGAACGCAGGTGGAGGAGCTGAGCCACCAGTTCCTGGAGGCAGAGCTGACCACGGTGAAGAAATGGAAGACGGTCCTGTGTAGAAGATCATGCTGGAGGAACCACGGCCTGTTCAGCAGCCAGCGTCTGCAGCCTCATCAGCAGAGCAGATCGGCGCTGGTTGAACCACATCAGATGCAGGTATAGAAAAAGACCCTGCCCCGGTGACAGACCCTGCTCTGGCAATCGCTCCTCCCCAGCCACTGACTACGCTCCAGTGAAAGCTTCTGCCTCCACTAAAGACCCTGCTCCAGTGACTATTACCGCTGCCACTGACGAGACACTAATAGGCCCTCTCACAACACCATCAGCTCCCCAACCTGGATGGTACCACTACAACATCCTCTGGGACCAGGAGTCCAGGATGGAGGGGCACATGAGCGCTCCGCTAACACCCATAGGCACCCCACTGGAGGTGAGCGCAGAGGGGGTAGTCTTTCAGTGGGACAATCTGGGAGCAGAACTGATCAGGTTCCCTGGGGAGGCCCAACCGGAGGGATCCCATATAGAAGTCCTCACCTGGGAGGAGTATGGCCAGCGCCTGAAGCTAAAATAGAGAAAGAAGGAGGAGGAAAGTGAGGCCCGACGTAAAGCAATTGAAGAGCGTAATCTGTGGGCCAAAGCTCAGGCCTATAAGGCTAAACCATTTGACTGGGGCCCATTGAGACAGGGCGTCAAAGTGGCCATCCACCTTAAAAGGGTTGGGGTTTCCTTAGGAACCTGGACTGCTTGCAGAGGTCTTTGTCATCCGTCATGATGTGGAATCTCATCTCCTGAAGGGACACCCGGGCAGGGATCTGTACCCAGGGGATCATGTGTCTTACACCCGTCACTGGGGTGAGAAAGGCTGGTACGCCCTAAATGTCAGAAAATGTGAACCAACAATTGCCAGTCCTGACAAGTCAGTAACCCTAAAGTCCGTCAAATCAAACCATCTGCAAACAGTGTAGCCTCAAAATCGGCAGAGGACAAGTCAGTACCTCCAACAGTGAAACGTAAAGTGTGCTCACGGGCTACACAAACTGAACTGGTAACAACGTGCAGCTGCACTCAGACCCACATAGTGGGAACTGATAAAATCTTTATAATCCCTGGGATCAGGCTGGACCCTAAGGCCAAAGAAAGTTGAATCCAGGTGCTACCAGAGGAAGCGGAAAATTAGATTTCAATTGAAAATGACTGTTGATCTAACCCTGTTGGAATATTCCTTAGTTGTTACAGTTTGAAAGTTCGTTTAACCTGATCAAGGTTCCAGTTGTTTTTTTCAAAAGAACTGCGGAATCCTGAACTAGGCATGATCAAAAAACTTTCTTGTAAATAGTTTGCACCTCTTAAGGTGCTTTCTACTGATTTTACATAGAGCTCTTAAAGGGACTGTTCTAATGTTGCCTTAATTGATAATCTGTTTACATCTAGACCTGAAGAAAAACCCATTTGGCGTGGCAGAATTCCAGGTCCGGATACACGCCTTGAAGCCCGCCCAAGCCTACGTTGGGGGTTCATGACAGGTCCCTCGCATCATTGCTGCAGTATAAAGTTATTAATTGACTTGAGTATTAATAATTGCACTACCTCGTACTGAAAGACTTGGAAAACGTTTGCACCCTTAAAGAGAAAGTTTGTTAGGGCTCGAATTCCTGCCTCTGCACAGGTGAAATCTCGAGCCATCTCCGCTGCGGTCTCCCATCCTTCTCCTGCCGCAGTGGAGCCTGCTCAGCAGAAGCGTCGGTCCCAGCGTCATGCTCAGTCTGACACTGTGCGAAGGGTTACTGCTGTCCTTCCAGCTTCTGCCATTGTAGCCAGTAATAGTCAGCAGCGAGCAGACGTCTTTGGGACCAAGTCCTACTTTTCCCTTCTGAGCATGCCCAGGGTGAGATTTCTCATTGGAGATCAAGGGTCACATGCTCAGGTACTGCAGCTATTCCCATTGGTACTCTAGGAAGGTCCTGAAGTTTCTTAAGTTCTGTGGCAGTTTCCCATTGGTCCTTTTTTGGAAGGTCCTGTAGTTGCTGCAGCTATATAAGGTGCGCATGACCGCACGGCCATGCGTTAGTATCTTTATGAGTTATGTGCTTTGCGCCAGTGTGGTCATGTAAGATTGTATTCAGTGACCCGGCTGAAATAAGCCCCTAGAATACCGGCACCTCCGGTGAGGAGATTGTGTGTTTGAGTGTATTCAGGGACCTGGCTGAAATAAGCCCCTAGAATGCTGGCACCTCCGGCGAGGAGTTTTGTGTGCATGCAGGACCACTGACTGCTCTCTGTTGGGCAGTTAGCCTGTGCTCCTGTGAAGTCTAACAGGGCGCAGTGCTTTCCTTTCACGGCTACTCTGTGAAGTAACAGAGCTAGTCTATACTGCCAAATAGTGCCACCATTTACTAGCAGCAGGTTCTCCTGCACGGTGGACCCCGGGCTGCGAACGCATCAATAATAATAAATAAACATCTATATTTACTCGGTGCGTTCCGCTAGCCCTAACAGAATACTAGCTCCAGGTTCTGGCTAGTAAATGGCAGATAAACAGCAATCCTTGCGGTACATCCAGCAGCTGGAGGGTAGGTTGGTGGCTCTTGAGCGCTCAACCTCAGCTGTGGATGTTACCGCAGTTGCTGTTCAGGTTGCTAGTGTGCCTAGCTACCTTGTCCACTGCCACCCCTGCTCCGACTCTATCTCGCCTCCCGCTGCCAGAGAAATTTTCTGGCGATAGTAAATCTTGTAGGGGTTTCGTGAGCCAGTGCTCTATACATCTTGATCTTCTGGCCGCACGTTTCCCCACAGAGCGGGCAAAGGTGGGATTTATTTTGTCTCTCCTGTCGGACAGGGCATTAAAGTGGGCTACGCCGCTGTGGGAGCGTGGCGATCATGTGGTGCAGAGTGCTCCACTGTTCTTGAGCACTCTGAAATATGTCTTTTTAGGGCCATGAGTCAACCATGATACGGCGCTCCAACTGTTGGCATTGACTCAGGGCTCGTCCTTGGTCAGCCATTTTGCCGTCCACTTCCGCACCCTAGCATCTGAGCTGGAGTGGTCGGATAAAGCCCCTATCCCTATATTTTGGAGGGGGCTGGCTGACCACATGAAGGACGCTCTGGCCACACTGAGGCTGCTATAATGAGGCAAGTTGAATACTTTGCTTCAAGCGGCGGAGCATTCCTAAAGACAGGGGGCGGCAGAGTGGCAGTCAGAAGTTAGAACACGTGGTGCCGACTCCCCCTGCAATCCCTGCTCTGACACTTGCAGACAGTGTCACAGATACAAACAAGCTGATGTGCGGTGTGCCCGGCAGGTGACCCTGCCTGGGCTGAGGTGCAGAGGCGGTGCCCTGTCTCCTGCCCTGCAGGCTGCTGTGCTGGGAGTCGGACACAGACACACACATTGCTGGGACCAGCAGCAGTAAGTAAAGTAACTATAATCTACATCATTCGCCACCCCCACATCCCCCACACTGCTGCTGCACAGCAAATCTGTCATAGTTCACAGCCTCCCTCCATCAGATTGAAGTAGATTCAAGGAGCGAGTGCCTGGTGTCAATGCAGACACTCGATTAACTGAATTTAGTGGAAGGAAAGAGTTTAATTAAAAGGGGCAGCCATAAAAGTAATGAATTTTAGATGTTATCTCAACTCAGCAAAGATTTTATAAACTTTCCACTTCTAGAAACCACCGGAGACTAGACGGAGGTGGACATGACTTGGGGATGGGTGGACTGAGAACTCCTACAGCCTTTGTTTGTATTGCAGTGTAGATTTTAAACAAGAGAGTTGTTACTTTAAGAGGAAGTTTAGATGTTTGTGCCTGGTGTATTACTGTGAGGAGGGTGGGGCTTATATAGGGGAGACAAATCTGGCTCTCCCTCTTTCTCTCACAGGATGGACAGGAGGAAACATTATTTCTCTTTCTCTTGGGCTTTATTTCTGGAGATATGGCAGCCTTTAGTCCTATTATGTTGCATGCTGTCCTTCCTGATATATCCACCCCTTTTTCTGTATATTGTCCCCCTCATATGTTTGCAGGAGCGGGTTATACCCACTGAGCGCTTTTTTATATTACCTAAGATGGTGGATAGCAATAGCCTGAGTGGATTACCTGGAGCCTTACTATATACTAGATTGTGGCCCGATTCTAACGCATCGGGTATTCTAGAATATGCATGTCCCTGTAATATATGGACAATGATGATTCCAGAATTCGCGGCAGACTGTGCCCGTCGCTGATTGGTCGAGGCAACCTTTATGACATCATCGTCGCCATGGCAACCATTATGACATCATCGTCGCTGTGCCCGTTGCTGGCGGCCTCGACCAATCAGAGACGCGGGATGTCTACGTCCTTTATGACATCATCGTCGCTGTGCCCGTCACTGATTGGTCGAGGCCTGGCGGCCTCGACCAATCAGAGACGCGGGATTTCTACGTCGATGCTGTGCCGGTCTCTGATTGGTCGAGGCCTGGCGGCCTCGACCAATCAGAGAGCCGGGATTTCCAGGACAGACAGACAGACGGAAAAACCCTTAGACAATTATATATATAGATATTTTATCAGGTGTCAATAATTTTTCGGGGAGTAATTCAGCACATGGCGATATGGAATGGTGTATACCCACCGCGTGCTTAATTTTATATTACCTAAGGTGGTGGATAGCACAGACTGAGTGGATTACCTGGAGCCGGGCAGTTGGGGGGGTCCTTGAAGTTGGTTTCAAATTGGTCTGGGGGATCCATTGGGATTTGGATTCCTCCTTTTGGTATTAAGTATGGTTCTGGATCTGGTGCAATGTGGAGGGGAGTTTCCGCAAGGGTTTGTCAGATCCTCAGGAAGTTCAATTGAACATTGGAACCCTGTGGTTATGGTGCTCCCGAGCCAGTGGGGTAACGGCTGGGAGAAATTGGTACATTTTATGTTCACTTTATGTTTGGTAATCGCCAGATGTTATGAGCTTCATGGACTCCTCCCAGCGAGCTATGGTTATTTATGCTTTGTTGGGTTATTGCATGTTTGTTTTAATAAAGGTGTGTATTATAAAAAATAAAAAAAAGCACTTATTTGTTTCTTTTTTAGTGGGTCATTGAAGCTAATTATAATTTCGTCAGTAGGGATAACCATCTCAGGTATGGACCCTCTGTTTAGGGGGGTATTCATCATAGTATGAACCCTTGTGTGGAGGAGTAAACATCTCGGGTATGGCCCCTGTGTGGAGGGATGTACATCATAGTATGACCCCCTGGTATGGAGGGGTAACCATCTTTGGTATGGCCCCATGATGTGGAGGAGTGACCATCGCGGTATGGCCCCCAGGTCTGCAGAAGCATTTATATCTTACAAGATCCTGTTAGGGTAAAGTCCCTGTGGTCATGGCAATCATATTCTACATGCATACAAATTGGGTGTTGGACGAGGTCCTGAATAGTACCTGGACAGGTTATATGCCTGGGGTGTTGGACGAGGTCCTAAATAGCACCTGGACAGGTCATATGCCTGGGGTGTTGGACTACGTCCTGAATATCACCTGGACAGGTTATATGCCTGTCCAGGCATAGGACTGATGTCCTGAATAGCACCTGGACAGGTCATATGCCTGGGGTGTTGGACGAGGTCCTGAATAGTACCTGTGACTTGAGAATGCTGAGGCACAGATTTTGACTGTTTATACTGACCAACTCCTATTTCTTTCAAGGTTGTTGTCTGGACAATGCAGTAATCTGGAGCATTAAACTGAAGAGAAATGTACCTAATATGGGTGCCCTGGAGTCAGTGGGAGTGACTGAGGGAAAAGTAATAAAGTGCATCCCGATGCCCTTGAGCCAGTGGGAGCGACTAAGGGTGAAGAAATCAAGTGCATTAACACGAAGGGCGATGTGCCTATTCCCAATGCCTTTGTCCCAGTTGGAGAGGGTTAATGGTATATGTTATCAAGTGCCTGTAAAGCAATTAACAATGGCATGGCAAGGTTATTAATAATGCCTTTGTAGACTTTTCTGCTATAGGCTTATTTTATTTACTATGTCCAAATATTGCAGAAATTATTTAAATTATTTAATAATCGGTTATAATGTCAATATTATATTGTGTATGGCTTTTAATTACTCCTTGTATATAGTATCTTTCTCTTTATATACACTCATCACTTTTTGGGTAGTAATAGTAAGTGGGTTTAAGAATTGATTACTGCACAGCCCAGCTACTGTATGTAATGGTGGTTTCTTGAACTGAAATCTGTGAATTAGTGAGTTATTAGAGCTGGCTACAATACATGTGGTATAATAGTTTTTGAGGCATCACAGATGTCATTATACAGGTAGTCAGACTGTGGCTACCCCTTTATTATGTTTTAGTTTCTGCATTCCCCGTTATAGGATCCACATTGCAGGATGTTTAGCTGCTGGTATTTTGCTGTAGTTACCATATTATCGATCATAATTTGGTAGTGTTGCATTGTTAAAATTAATCTGTTGTAGTCCTGGAATTTTGTTCCTTATATGCACAGTCTTTCCATAGCATGCAGAACTGTTTGATGACTTTATTAGGCATGGGTGATGGGGGTCGAGTCCATTCAAGGTGTCAAATGGCCTTGCCGGTGGCGGTTTAGGAGTCAGGTGAAAGTTGCAGACAAGTTAAGGTGGACTCATTTTAACTAATAGAGGATGTAAAACCTCATAGTGGTGAACAGGTTCGGCTTTGGTGGCCAGCCTCAAGGACGTTGTAATGGTAACATCAATCAGGGGCGGGCACAGTGGTTAAGCACAGGAGTGAGGATAATAGGGTCATTGGTGCCCTAAAAGTTTACTGGCTCTGCTTGAATGGCAAGCCAGTGCGTGCCGCCCCTTTATGGCTGTCTGTCCTGGTGCTGTATGTCAGACAGCTGGGGATATCGCAGTACTTGTGAATCCCAATGTACTAGCACTCCACCTGACTCCTACTGTGATTATTTAATCCTGTGATTTGAATAAAAGCTGTGGCCATTTTGACAACAAAAATAATGTTATTTGTGTATTTATTTTAGTACCTAGGTTTACAGTAGTTATGGTGGTTTTAAGAAGGAGTGGGATCCATCCCATATCCAAAAGTCAAGAAACCACCGGAGACTAGACAGAGGTAGACATGACTTGGGGATGGGTGGACTGAGAACTCCTGCAGCCTTTGTTTGTATTGCAGTGTAGATTTTAAACAAGAGAGTTGTTACTTTAAGAGGAAGTTTAGATGTTCGTGCCTGGTGTATTACTGTGAGGAGGGTGGGGCTTATATAGGGGAGGCAACTCTGGCTCTCCCGCTTTCTCTCACAGGATGGACAGGAGGAAACATTACCCACCCTCCTGCCCTGTTTATAATCTCTGTCCTTAAACTTTTTAATTATTGCTTGTATAATGATAAATGCTTTATTGTATTTTGAATTTGTCATTGTATATCTTGTACCAGGTCCAATTGTATATTGGCTATAAAGAGTTATTATTTGCGGTAACCTTCTAAGCCCAAGGAAGGTCAATCCTTCAGCCATGGTTCCCTGGAGGTTTCCTCCACAGGGTGTTTTTCCTCTCCTGAGCGCTGTAGGATGACTCTTTGTGAGTTGGAGGTTTGCCAAGTTTAGTCCCATTAATGCTTTTGCAGGGACTCCTAGTTTTTAAGTTTACAAAAATGATTTAATTATTTAAAAAAAAGAAAAAAAAGGTGTCAAATGAGACTTGGAATTTATAACCCGTCATGGCTTTGCGGTTTAGGAGGCAGGTGGAAGTTGCAGAAAAGTTAAGGTGGACTCATTTTAACTAATAGAGGATGTAAAACCTCATGGTGGTGAGCAGGCTCAGCTTTGGTAGCCAGCCTAAAGGACGTTGTAATGGTAACATCAATCAGGGGCGGGCACAGTGGTTAAGCACAGGAGTGAGGATAATAGGGTCATTAGTGCCCTAAAAGTTAACTGGCTCTGCTTGAATGGCAAGCCAGTGCGTGCTGCCCCTTTATGGCTGTCTGTCCTGGTGCTGTATGTCAGTCAGCTGGGGATATTGCAGTACTTGTGAATCACAATGTACTAGCACTCCACCTGACTTCTACTGTGATTATTTAATCCTGTGATTTGAATAAAAGCTGTGGCCATTTTGACAACCAAAATAATGTGTTTTGTGTATTTATTTTAGTACCTAGGTTTACAGTAGTTATGGTGGTTTTAAGAAGGAGTGGGGTCCATCCCATATCCAAAAGTCATGGAGCGGAGCTGTGTGTGTATGAGGTGTATGAAGTGGAGCTGTGGTGTGTGTATGAGGTGTATGGAGCAGAGCCGTGTGTGTATGAGGTGTATGGAGCGGAGCCGTGTGTGTATGAGATGTATGGAACGGAGCCATGTGTGTATGAGATGTATGGAGCAGAGCAGTGTGTGTATGAGGTGTATGGGGCAGAGCCGTGTGTGTATGAGATGATGAGATGTATGGAGCGGAGCCGGGTGTGTATGGAGCGGAGCCATGTCTGTATGAGGTGTATGGAGCGGAGCCGTGTGTGTATGAGGTATAAAATAATGGGATGCATTAAAAGAGGCATAGATGCACATGAGAAGAACATAATTTTACCTCTATACAAGTCACTTGTACGACCACACTTAGAATACTGTGCACAGTTCTGGTCTCCGGTCTATAAGAAAGACATAGCTGAACTGGAGCGGGTGCAGAGAAGGGCGACCAAGGTTATTAGAAGACTGGGGGGTCTGCAATACCAAGATAGGTTATTACACTTGGGGCTATTTAGTTTGGAAAAATGAAGACTAAGGGGTGACCTTATTTAAATGTATAAATATATGAGGGGACAGTACAAAGACCTTTCTGATGATCTTTTTAATCATAGACCTGAAACAGGGACAAGGGGGCATCCTCTACGGTTGGAGGAAAAAAGGTTTAAGCATAACAACAGACGCAGATTCTTTACTGTAAGAGCAGTGAGACTATGGAACTCTCTGCCGTATGATGTTGTAATGAGTGATTCATTACTTAAATTTAAGAGGGGACTGGATACATTTCTGGAAAAGTATAATGTTACAGGGTATATACACTAGATTCCTTGATAGCGCGTTGATCCAGGGAACTAGTCTGATTGCCATATGTGGAGTCGGGAAGGAATTTTTTTTCCCCAATGTGGAGCTTACTCTTTGCCACATGGTTTTTTTTTGCCTTCCTCTGGATCAACATGTTAGGGCATGTTAGGTTAGGCTATGGGTTGAACTAGATGGACTTATAGTCTTCCTTCAACCTTAATAACTATGTAACTATGTGTGGCCATTATACGGTATTGAGCACTGTGTGGCCATTATACAGTATGGAGCATCATGTGGGGCTCATTATACTGTATGGAACAATATATGGGGCTCATTATACTGTATGGAACAATATATGGGGCATGTTATTCTGTATGGGGCGCTGTGCGGTGCCCACAATACTGTATGGAGCAATATATGGGGCTCATTATACTGTATGGAGCAATATATGGGGCTCATTATTCTGTATGGATCACTGTGGTGCCCAGAATACTGTATGGAGGGCTATACTGTCTGATTTATGACCTATTGTAGAATGTACAATAGTTATCACTCATGTAATGTATGGGGGGGACTGTATATGAGATGGGAGCCCTATAGGGGGGCTGTACTGTATATGTGTTTGGGGGGGCGCCGTTTTGAAGTTCGCCTCAGGCAGCAGTGTGGCTAGGTTCACCCCTGGCTGGCCACAAGGGAGGTTCCCGCCACACTGGAGGAGGTAATAGCTGTGTCTACCCGAATTGACCTCTGTTTTCATGAGCGGAGGTTAGAGCGGGCCCATTGTAGGCAGAGGTTTCGGCTGGCTCCCACCTTCGCCAAACCTTTGGAATGTCCGGTCCTGGTTCCTGAGTCACATGAGGCCAAGGAAGTGTCACAAGCGGGATCTAAGTCCTGGAACACTCAGGCACTCAAGGTCTGCCATGTTTGCCAGCAGTCAGTACATCTTGCCACCAGATGTTCACAGCGGTCGAGGAAACGTCAGCGTCTAGTGGTTGTAGGTGGAGGTACACTAGACACGGCGACATTTGCCTCCAAATTGTCCTTTAAGGGGACAATTACAATAGGCTCATTCTCTCACTCGGTAGAGCTCTGTGTGGATTCTGGGGCGGAGGGCAATTTTATGTCTTCTGCCTTCGCCCAACGTCATGCAATACCCCTGGTAATGCTAGCTCAACCAGTAACTGTAGGAAGGGTGAATGGGTCGACACTGCCCTCACAGATTACACAACAGACCATCCCTTTCACTCTGTCCTTGTCGCCATCTCATCAGAAGATTATATCTCTGCTCGTCATTCCTGAAGGAATTGATGAGGTCCTGTTAGGGATGCCTTCGCTACGGTACCACTCTCCTCATATCGAGTGGTCCACAGGCAGAATTTTGGGATGGGGTGAATCTTGTGGGGGTAGATGTCAGAGGGAGAGCGTTCAGGTTGCTACAACAGAGGTACCCGCAGATCTTTCCTCTCTGCCCAAGCAGTATTTGCTCCTATGCTGACGTGTTCTCCAAAAGGGCTGCGGAGACCCTTCCGCCTCACCGCCCCTATGACTGTCCTATTGACCTCTTGCTTGGTGCTGAGCCTCCCCAGGGTCGAGTCTATCCGTCAGGGGTGGATTAAGGGTAGCCAGGGCCCTGGGCTGTTCAGACACTGTGGGCCCCCCCCGGTCATATGACAGGGGTCATGTGACGGGGGTCATGCGACGGGGGTCATGCGACGGGGGTCATGTTATACCTGAGCCAGATTGTTCCAGAAAAATGGCCGGGCCCTACTCTACTGTAACCTATTAAATATTTGTTAAAATATGCAATACAATTTAGGTATACTTTGACCAATATTGCATACAAGGAACAAATACCACTGAACCATGACCAGACCACAAATTACAACCACAGTGATCGAATAATATCACATACAAGGAACAAATCCCACCGCACCATGTCAAGACCACATATTACCACCATTTGGTGACCAAATAGCACATACAAGGGACAAATACCACAAAACCATTTCCAGACCACATATTACCACCACATAGTGACTGAATACTACAATACTGATCAGTAATAAAAAAAACACAATACTATCACCATAAGTGCCAGTATTCACAGGAGATCTGTACTTAGTATGCAGTGTCTGTGTAGAGATAATACAGAGATCACTGGTGACATTATACACAGGAGCTCTGTATATAGTATACAGTGTATAGTGTCAGTGTATAGGTAACACTGACTCACCAGTGACGCCTCTAGGTGAAGTCCTTCATCTTTCATCCAGCACAGACCGCCATCATTTCTTCCAGCCAGGACTCGTTTCTGCAGGAAATAGCACAGTTATCTCAAGCTCCACTTGCACAACACATTACTTAATTTTTCACAACTTTTACATTATACCACATGAAGAAAAAAAGGTGATATAGTGTCACTCTGCACAGTAACAGGACCACCCCTCCATTTAAAACAGTATACTCAAAAAATAAAATAAATACATCACTGCAGTAATAATATCCCTTAATTAGCCCCTATGGTAATAATATTTCCCATCCTGGCCCCGTTTATCTCATTCCTGGCTCCAGCCATATGTTCTCGTATCCTGCCCTCATGAGGATCCATCCTGCCCCATATGATCTCCCCATCCTGCCCTATCTGTCTTCATCGTATCCATCCTGCCCCATGATCCAATCCTGGTCCATGTCTTTCATTCTGCCCTGTGTCTCCAATCATGCCTTGTATCTACATTCTGCCCATGCCTCCAGTCCTGCCCCCAGTGTGTCCAGCAATCTGCCCCAGTGTGTCCAGCATATTACCCCCAGTGTGTCCAGCAATCTGCCACAGTATGTCCACCATATTGCCCCAGTGTCCAGCAATCTGCCACAGTATGTCCACCATATGGCCCCAGTGTCCAGCAATCTGCCCCAGTGTGTCCAGCATTGCCTCCAGACAATGTGTCCAGCAATCTGCCCCAGTGTCTGACTCCAGCATATTGCCTCCATTGTGTCCAGCAATTTGCCCCAGTGTGTCCAGCATTGCCCCCAGACAGTGTGTCCAGCAATTTTCCCCAGTGTCTCCAGCATTGCCCCAGTGTCTCCAGCATTGCCCCAGTGTGTCCAGCAATCATCTGCCCCAGTGTGTCCTCCAGCATTGCCCCCAGTGTGTCCAGCAATCTGCCCGAGTGTCTCCAGCATTGCCCCAATGTCTCCAGCATTGCCCCAGTGTGTCCAGCAATCATCTGCCCCAGTGTGTCCTCCAGCATTGCCCCCAGTGTGTTCAGCAATCTGCCCCAGTGTCTCCAGCATTGCCCCAGTTTGTCCAGCAATCATCTGCCCCAGTGTGTCCTCCAGCATTGCCCCCAGTGTGTCCAGCAATCTGCCCCAGTGTCTCCAGCATTGCCCTGGGGTCTCCAGCATTGCCCCAGTGTGTCCAGAAATCTGCCCCAGTGTCTCCAGCATTGCCCCAGTGTCTCCAGCATTGCACCAGTGTGTCCAGCAATTATCTGCCCCAGTGTGTCCTCCAGCATTGCCCCCAGTGTGTCCAGCAATCTGTTCGAGTGTCTCCAGCATTGCCCGAGGGGGTCCAGCAATCATCTGCCCCAGTGTGTCCTCCAGCATTGCCCCCAGTGTGTCCAGCAATCTGCCCGAGTGTCTCCAGCATTGCCGCAATGTCTCCAGCATTGCCCCAGTGTGTCCAGAAATCATCTGCCCCAGTGTGTCCTCCAGCATTGCCCCCAGTGTGTCCAGCAATCTGCCCCAGTGTCTTCAGCATTGCCCCAGTGTGTCCAGCAATCATCTGCCCCAGTGTGTCCTCCAGCATTGCCCCCAGTGTGTCCAGCAATCTGCCCCAGTGTCTCCAGCATTGCCCCAGCGTCTCTAGCATTGCCCCAGTGTGTCCTCCAGCATTGCCCCCAGTGTCCAGCAATCATCTGCCCCAGTGTGTCCTCCAGCATTGCCCCCAGTGTGTCCAGCAATCTGCCCCAGTGTCTCCAACATTGCCCCAGTGTCTCCAGCATTGCCCCAGTGTGTCCAGAAATCTGCCCCAGTGTCTCCAGCATTGCCCCAGTGTCTCCAGCATTGCACCAGTGTGTCCAGCAATTATCTGCCCCAGTTTGTCCTCCAGCATTGCCCCCAGTGTCCAGCAATCATAAGCCCCAGTGTGTCCTCCAGCATTGCCCCCAGTGTGTCCAGCAATCTGCCCCAGTGTCTCCAGCATTGGCCCAGTGTCTCCAGCATTGCCCCAGTGTGTCCAGCAATCATCTGCCCCAGTGTGTCCTCCAGCATTGCCCCCAGTGTGTCCAGTAATCTGCCCCAGTGTCTCCAGCATTGCCCCAGTGTGTCCAGCAAACATCCGCCCCAGTGTGTCCTCCAGCATTGCCCCCAGTGTGTCCAGCAATCTGCCCCAGTGTCTTCAGCATTGCCCCAGTGTGTCCAGCAATCATCTGCCCCAGTGTGTCCTCCAGCATTGCCCCCAGTGTGTCCAGCAATCTGCCCGAGTGTCTCCAGCATTGCCGCAATGTCTCCAGCATTGCCCCAGTGTGTCCAGAAATCATCTGCCCCAGTGTGTCCTCCAGCATTGCCCCCAGTGTGTCCAGCAATCTGCCCCAGTGTCTTCAGCATTGCCCCAGTGTGTCCAGCAATCATCTGCCCCAGTGTGTCCTCCAGCATTGCCCCCAGTGTGTCCAGCAATCTGCCCCAGTGTCTCCAGCATTGCCCCAGCGTCTCTAGCATTGCCCCAGTGTGTCCTCCAGCATTGCCCCCAGTGTCCAGCAATCATCTGCCCCAGTGTGTCCTTCAGCATTGCCCCCAGTGTGTCCAGCAATCTGCCCCAGTGTCTCCAACATTGCCCCAGTGTCTCCAGCATTGCCCCAGTGTGTCCAGAAATCTGCCCCAGTGTCTCCAGCATTGCCCCAGTGTCTCCAGCATTGCACCAGTGTGTCCAGCAATTATCTGCCCCAGTTTGTCCTCCAGCATTGCCCCCAGTGTCCAGCAATCATAAGCCCCAGTGTGTCCTCCAGCATTGCCCCCAGTGTGTCCAGCAATCTGCCCCAGTGTCTCCAGCATTGGCCCAGTGTCTCCAGCATTGCCCCAGTGTGTCCAGCAATCATCTGCCCCAGTGTGTCCTCCAGCATTGCCCCCAGTGTGTCCAGTAATCTGCCCCAGTGTCTCCAGCATTGCCCCAGTGTGTCCAGCAAACATCCGCCCCAGTGTGTCCTCCAGCATTGCCCCCAGTGTGTCCAGCAATCTGCCCCAGTGTCTTCAGCATTGCCCCAGTGTGTCCAGCAATCATCTGCCCCAGTGTGTCCTCCAGCATTGCCCCCAGTGTGTCCAGCAATCTGCCCGAGTGTCTCCAGCATTGCCCCAATGTCTCCAGCATTGCCCCAGTGTGTCCAGCAATCATCTGCCCCAGTGTGTCCTCCAGCATTGCCCCTAGTGTATCCAGCAATCTGCCCCAGTGTCTCCAGCATTGCCCCAGTGTGTCCAGCAATCATCTGCCCCAGTGTGTCCTCCAGCATTGCCCCCAGTGTTTCCAGCAATCTGCCCCAGTGTCTCCAGCATTGCCCCAGTGACTCTAGCATTGCCCCAGTGTGTCCTCCAGCATTGAACCCCAGTGTCCAGCAATCATCTGCCCCATGTGTCATCCAGTATTGCCCCCAGTGTGTTCAGCAATCTGCCCCAGTGTCTCCAGCATTGCCCCAGTGTCTCCAGCATTGCCCCAGTGTGTCCAGAAATCTGCCCCAGTGTCTCCAGCATTGCCCCAGTGTCTCCAGCATTGCACCAGTCTGTCCAGCAATTATCTGCCCCAGTGTGTCCTCCAGCATTGCCCCCAGTGTCCAGCAATCATCTGCCCCAGTGTGTCCTCCAGCATTGCCCCCAGTGTGTCCAGCAATCTGCCCCAGTGTTTCCAGCATTGCCCCAGTGTCTTCAGCATTGCCCCAGTGTGTCCAGCAATCATCCGCCCCAGTGTGTCCTCCAGCATTGCCCCCAGTGTGTCCAGCAATCTGCCCCAGTGTCTCCTGCATTGCCCCAGTGTGTCCAGCTATCATCTGCCCCAGTATGTGCTCCGGCTCCAGAATATTGCCACCAGTCAGTGTCCAGCATGCTGGCCCGCCCGGATTGCCGTTAGGTTATCAACAAACAAAACAAAAAAAAACAAACAAACTGAGTTCTCCTCACCTGACCAGCGCTCCAGGCGGCGAGCTCCCTCCAGCAGCGCGCACTCGCCAGCGACTGACAATGACATCAGACGCTGGTGACGTGTGCGCTGCGCCTGCGTCCGACTTCAGCTGCCAGCCTCTAATTGGCTGCCAGTTGTTGTTAACTATTGATGTGCGGGCCCAGTGAGCAGATGAGACGGGGCCCAGTTGCGGGCCCCCTCTCTCTGCCCACTGGGTCCGGGGGCCCATAAATGATACGCCAGTTTGACAGGGGCACGTGCAGTAATGCCCTGATGGCAGCGGCCAGCGGGCAGTCTACATTACTGGGCCCTGGGCTACCGCCCAGATTGACCTTCTTATAATCCGCCCCTGCTATCCGTTATCTCTCCCGGAGACGGAGGCAATGTCTCAGTACATCCAGGAAAATCTGGCAAGAGAATTCATTAGAAAGTCAGTGTCACCTGCAGGGGCTGGGTACTTCTTTGTGAAGAAGAAGAGTGGAGAACTATGTCCATGCATAGACTACAGGGGTCTTAACGCCATCACCGTTAAGAATAAATATCCTCTGCCCATGATATCTGAGCTTTTTGATAGGCTTCGGGGAGCAAGGGTGTTTACTAAACTAGATCTGCGGGGTGCTCACAACCTGATTCGCATCCGTGAGGGGGACGAATGGAAGACGGCTTTTAACACCAGGGATGGGCACTATAAAAATCTAGTGATGCCCTTTGGGCTCTGCAATGCCCCAGCCGTTTTCCACGACTTTGTAAACGATATCTTCCGGGATATGCTCTCCACCTCAGTCGTAGTCTATCTGGATAATATTCTCATCTACTCTCCAGATATTGACGCCCAACGGAGAGATGTTTGCAGAGTCTTTGACCTCTTACGAACTAACTCCCTCTACGCTAAGTTGGAGAAAAGTGTGTTTGAGCAGGAGTCTTTACCTTTCCTGGGCTATATCATCTCCGCCCAAGGATTGGCTATGGATCCTGCCAAACTACAGGCTGTTATGGACTGGCAAGAACCCCATTCCTTTAAAAGCGGTGCAGCGCTTTATGTGGTTCATTAACTATTATCGCCAGTTCATTCCTCATTTCTCAACTTTGGTAGCTCCCTTGGTAGCCCTCACCAAGAAGGGATCAAATCCCAAATTGTGGTTTGTGGAGGTCTCCAAGGCTTTCACTTCTATTAAATCTCATTTTGCTAGCACTCCCATTCTACATCGCTCCGAAGTAGATAGACCGTTTATAATGGAGGTGGATGCCTCTTCTGTCGGTGCTGGAGCAGTCCTCTTCCAAAAGGATGCTCAAGGTCGGAAGCATCCTTGCTTCTTCTTTTCCAAAATCTTCACACCAGCAGAGAGGAATTATTCCATCGGGGACAGGGAGTTGCTAGCAATGAAGTTAGCCTTCTCAGAGTGGAGACATCTCTTGGAGGGGGCTCGTTTTCCCTTCCAAGTATTCACAGACCACAAGAATTTGGTTTATTTACAGACTGCCCACCGGCTAAATTCTCACCAGGCTAGATAGTCCTTGTTCTTCTCTCGGTTACATTTCACCCTCGATTCTCTTTCCGGGGAGAAGAACATTCGTGCCGACTCTCTCTCTCGCTCCGTTGTATCATCTGAGGAGGAGGAAGAGGAGCCTCGGCTTATTGTTCCTTCCGAGAGCCTGAGAACTGTGGCCCCGGTTTTGCTAGAGTCTGTGCCCCCGGGCAAGGCTTTTGTACCATCCAGTTTGCGTCCGGAGGTTCTCTCTTGGGCTCACTCGTCTAGGGTGGGTGGACATTTTGGGACCAAAAGGACATCTGAGCTACTGGCGAGGACATATTGGTGGCCGCATATGGCCCGTGATGTCGCAGACTATATTCGGGCATGTGTCTCCTGTGCCAGGAACAAGTCTCCTCTTCAACGGCCAACTGGGTTGCTTCATCCCCTGCCTGTGGCAGACAGACCCTGGGAGATGGTCGGGATGGATTTTGTGGTGGGCTTACCCAAGTCTCGTAGCTGCACCATTATTTGGGTTATCACCGACCATTTTTCCAAAATGGTGCACTTGGTGCCTCTTCCACGGCTAACTTCTGCACGGGCTCTGGCGGCGTTGTTTATCAAACACATATTTCGCCTACATGGTTGTTATGAAAGGCAATTCAGAATCACAATGGACATGGAGGTCAGAGCACATACAGTGAACTGACAATAACCCAAAATAATAGAACGAGCTCTGAGACGTGGGAACTCTGCAGACCGCAATCCCTAAGCCTATCAAACCACACTAAAGGTAGCCGTGGAGCGCTCCTGACCAGAACCTAGGCGCCTCGTCACAGCCTGAGAAACTAGCTAATCCTGAAGATAGAAAAATAAGCCTACCTTGCCTCAGAGAAATTCCCCAAAGGAAAAGGCAGCCCCCCACATATAATGACTGTGAGTAAGATGAAAACACAAACATAGAGATGAAACAGATTTAGCAAAGTGAGGCCCGACTAGCTGAACAGAACGAGGATAGGGAAGATAACTTTGCGGTCAGCACAAAAACCTATAAAAAAACCACGCAGAGAGGACAAAAAGACCCTCCGCACCGACTAACGGTACGGAGGTGGTCCCTCTGCGTCTCAGAGCTTCCAGCAGGCGAGAAAAACCAATAAAGCAAGCTGGACAGAAAAATAGCAACAAAATAACATAAGCAAAACTTAGCTTTGCAGAGCAGCAGGCCACAGGAATGATCCAGGGAAAAAACAAGTCCCACACTGAAACATTGACAGGAAGCATAGATCAAAGCATCAGGTGGAGTTAAGTAGAGAAGAAGCTAACGAGCTCACCAGATCACCTGAGGGAGGAAACTCAGAAGCTGCAGTACCACTTTCCTCCACAAACGGAAGATCCCAGAGAGAATCAGCCGAAGTACCACTTGTGACCACAGGAGTGAACTCTGCCACAGAATTCACAACAGTACCCCCCCCCTTGAGGAGGGGTCACTGAACCCTCACCAGAGCCCCCAGGCCGACCAGGATGAGCCACATGAAAGGCACGAACAAGATCGGGAGCATGGACATCAGAGGCAAAAACCCAGGAATTATCCTCCTGAGCATTTAACCAGATACTGGAGTTTCCGTCTTGAAACACGAGAATCCAAAATCTTCTCCACAATATACTCCAATTCCCCCTCCACCAAAACCGGGGCAGGAGGCTCAACAGATGGAACCATAGGTGCCACGTATCTCCGCAACAATGACCTATGGAATACGTTATGTATGGAAAAAGAATCTGGAATGGTCAGACGAAAAGACACAGGATTAAGAACCTCAGAAATCCTATACGGACCAATAAAATGAGGTTTAAACTTAGGAGAGGAAACCTTCATAGGAATATGACGAGAAGATAACCAAACCAGATCCCCAACACGAAGTCGGGGACCCACACAGCGTCTGCGATTAGCGAAAAGTTGAGCCTTCTCCTGGGACAAGGTCAAATTGTCCACTACCTGAGTCCAAATCTGCTGCAACCTGTCCACCACAGTATCCACACCAGGACAGTCCAAAGACTCAACCTGTCCAGAAGAGAAACGAGGATGGAACCCAGAATTGCAGAAAAACGGTGAAACCAAGGTAGCCGAGCTGGCCCGATTATTAAGGGCGAACTCAGCCAAAGGCAAAAAGGACACACAGTCATCCTGATCAGCAGAAACAAAGCACCTCAGATATGTTTCCAAGGTCTGATTGGTTCGCTCGGTCTGGTCATTAGTCTGAGGATGGAAAGCCGAGGAAAAAGACAAGTCAATGCCCATCCTACCTCAAAAGGCTCGCTAAAACCTCGAAACAAACTGGGAACCTCTGTCAGAAACAATATTCTCTGGAATGCCATGCAAACGAACCACATGCTGGAAGAACAAAGGCACCAAATCAGAGGAGGAAGGCAATTTAGACAAGGGTACCAGATGGACCATCTTAGAAAAGCGATCACAGACCACCCAAATGACTGACATCTTTTGAGAAACGGGAAGGTCAGAAATAAAATCCATAGAGATATGTGTCCAAGGCCTCTTCGGGACCGGCAAGGGCAAAAGCAACCCACTGGCACGAGAACAGCAGGGCTTAGCCCGAGCACAAATCCCACAGGACTGCACAAAAGCACGCACATCCCGCGACAGAGAGGGCCACCAAAAGGATCTAGCCACCAACTCTCTGGTACCAAAGATTCCAGGATGACCAGCCAACACCGAACAATGAAGTTCAGAGATAACTCTATTCGTCCACCTATCAGGGACAAACAATTTCTCCGCTGGGCAATCAGGTTTATTAGCCTGAAATTTTTGCAGCACCCGCCGCAAATCAGGGGAGATGGCAGACACAATTACTCCTTCCTTGAGGATACCCGCCGGCTCAGATAAACCCGGAGAGTCGGGTACAAAACTCCTAGACAGAGCATCCGCCTTCACATTTTTAGAGCCCGGAAGGTACGAAATCACAAAGTCAAAACGGGCAAAAAACAACGACAAACGAGCTTGTCTAGGATTCAAGCGCTTGGCAGACTCGAGATAAGTCAAGTTCTTATGATCAGTCAATACCACCACGCGATGCTTAGCTCCTTCAAGCCAATGACGCCACTCCTCGAATGCCCACTTCATGGCCAGCAACTCTCGGTTGCCCACATCATAATTACGCTCAGCAGGCGAAAACTTCCTGGAAAAGAAAGCGCATGGTTTCATCACTGAGCAACCAGAACCTCTCTGCGACAAAACCGCCCCTGCTCCAATCTCAGAAGCATCAACCTCGACCTGGAACGGAAGAGAAACATCTGGTTGATACAACACAGGGGCAGAAGAAAAACGACGCTTCAACTCTTGAAAAGCTTCCACAGCAGCAGAAGACCAATTGACCACATCAGCACCCTTCTTGGTCAAATCGGTCAATGGTTTAGCAATACTAGAAAAATTGCAGATGAAGAGACGATAAAAATTAGCAAAGCCCAGGAACTTTTGCAGACTTTTCAGAGATGTCGGCTGAGTCCAATCATGGATGGCTTGGACCTTAACAGGATCCATCTCGATAGTAGAAGGGGAAAAGATGAACCCCAAAAATGAAACCTTCTGCACACCAAAGAGACACTTTGATCCCTTCACAAACAAAGAATTAGCACGCAGGACCTGAAAAAACGTTCTGACCTGCTTCACATGAGACTCCCAATCATCCGAGAAGATCAAAATGTCATCCAAGTACACAATCAGGAATTTATCCAGGTACTCTCGGAAGATGTCATGCATAAAGGACTGAAACACTGATGGAGCATTGGCAAGTCCGAACGGCATCACGAGATACTCAAAATGACCCTCAGGCGTATTAAATGCAGTTTTCCATTCATCACCTTGCTTAATTCGCACCAGATTATACGCACCACGAAGATCTATCTTTGTGAACCAACTAGCCCCCTTAATCCGAGCAAACAGATCAGATAACAATGGCAAGGGGTACTGAAATTTAACCGTGATCTTATTAAGAAGGCGGTAATCTATACAAGGTCTCAGCGAACCGTCCTTCTTGGCTACAAAAAAGAACCCTGCTCCTAATGGCGACGATGACGGGCGAATATGCCCCTTCTCCAGGGATTCCTTCACATAACTGCGCATAGCGGTGTGCTCAGGCACGGACAAATTAAACAATCGACCTTTTGGGAATTTACTACCAGGAATCAAATTGATAGCACAATCACAATCCCTATGCGGAGGTAGGGTATTGGACTTGGGCTCATCAAATACATCCCGGTAATCAGACAAGAACTCTGGGACCTCAGAAGGAGTGGATGACGAAATTGACAGAAATGGAACATCACCATGTACCCCCTGACAACCCCAGCTGGACACCGACATGGATTTCCAATCTAATACTGGATTATGGGCTTGTAGCCATGGCAACCCCAACACGACCACATCATGCAGATTATGCAACACCAGAAAGCGAATAACCTCCTGATGTGCAGGAGCCATGCACATGGTCAGCTTGGTCCAGTATTGAGGCTTATTCTTGGCCAAAGGCGTAGCATCAATTCCTCTCAATGGAATAGGACACTGCAAGGGCTCCAAGAAAAACCCACAACGCTTAGCATATTCCAAGTCCATCAAATTCAGGGCAGCGCCTGAATCCACAAATGCCATGACAGAATATGATGACAAAGAGCAGATCAAGGTAACGGACAGAAGAAATTTTGACTGTACAGTACCAATGGTGGCAGACCTAGCGAACCGCTTAGTGCGCTTAGGACAATCAGAGATAGCATGAGTGGAATCACCACAGTAGAAACACAGACCATTCAGACGTCTATGTTCTTGCCGTTCAACTCTGGTCAAGGTCCTATCACACTGCATAGGCTCAGGTTTAAGCTCAGGTAATACCGCCAAATGGTGCACAGGTTTACGCTCACGCAAGCGTCGACCGATCTGAATGGCCAAAGACATAGACTCATTCAAACCAGCAGGCATAGGAAATCCCACCATGACATCCTTAAGGGCTTCAGAGAGACCCTTTCTGAATATTGCTGCCAGCGCAGATTCATTCCATTGAGTGAGCACTGACCACTTTCTAAATTTCATACAATACAGGTCCTTCTCAAAAAATTAGCATATAGTGTTAAATTTCATTATTTACCATAATGTAATGATTACAATTAAACTTTCATATATTATAGATTCATTATCCACCAACTGAAATTTGTCAGGTCTTTTATTGTTTTAATACTGATGATTTTGGCATACAACTCCTGATAACCCAAAAAACCTGTCTCAATAAATTAGCATATTTCACCCATCCAATCAAATAAAAGTGTTTTTTAATAACAAACAAAAAAACCATCAAATAATAATGTTCAGTTATGCACTCAATACTTGGTCGGGAATCCTTTGGCAGAAATGACTGCTTCAATGCGGCGTGGCATGGAGGCAATCAGCCTGTGACACTGCTGAGATGTTATGGAGGCCCAGGATGCTTCAATAGCGGCCTTAAGCTCATCCAGAGTGTTGGGTCTTGCGTCTCTCAACTTTCTCTTCACAATATCCCACAGATTCTCTATGGGGTTCAGGTCAGGAGAGTTGGCAGGCCAATTGAGCACAGTAATACCATGGTCAGTAAACCATTTACCAGTGGTTTTGGCACTGTGAGCAGGTGCCAGGTCGTGCTGAAAAATGAAATCTTCATCTCCATAAAGCATTTCAGCCGATGGAAGCATGAAGTGCTCCAAAATCTCCTGATAGCTAGCTGCATTGACCCTGCCCTTGATGAAACACAGTGGACCAACACTAGCAGCTGACATGGCACCCCACACCATCACTGACTGTGGGTACTTGACACTGGACTTCAGGCATTTTGGCATTTCCTTCTCCCCAGTCTTCCTCCAGACTCTGGCACCTTGATTTCCGAATGACATGCAAAATTTGCTTTCATCAGAAAAAAGTACTTGGGACCACTTAGCAACAGTCCAGTGCTGCTTCTCTGTAGCCCAGGTCAGGCGCCTCTGCCGCTGTTTATGGTTCAAAAGTGGCTTTACCTGGGGAATGCGGCACCTGTAGCCCATTTCCTGCACACCAGACTCAGTCCACTGCTTCCTCAGGTTCCCCAAGGTCTGGAATCGGTCCTTCTCCACAATCTTCCTCAGGGTCCGGTCTCCTCTTCTCGTTGTACAGCGTTTTCTGCCACATTGTTTCCTTCCAACAGACTTACCATTGAGGTGCCTTGATACAGCACTCTGGGAACAGCCTATTTGTTGAGAAATTTCTTTCTGGGTCTTACCCTCTTGCTTGAGGGTGTCAGTGATGGCCTTCTTGACATCTGTCAGGTCGCTAGTCTTACCCATGATGGGGGTTTTGAGTAATGAACCAGGCAGGGAGTTTATAAAAGCCTCAGGTATCTTTTGCATGTGTTTAGAGTTAATTAGTTGATTCAGAAGATTAGGGTAATAGGTCGTTTAGAGAACCTTTTCTTGATATGCTAATTTATTGAGACAGGTTTTTTGGGTTATCAGGAGTTGTATGCCAAAATCATCAGTATTAAAACAATAAAAGACCTGACAAATTTCAGTTGGTGGATAATGAATCTATAATATATGAAAGTTTAATTGTAATCATTACATTATGGTAAATAATGAAATTTAACACTATATGCTAATTTTTTGAGAAGGACCTGTATACCTCTATCTCATCCTGAGCCTGACAAAGAGCCAGCAAATTTTTTTCTGCCTGATCCACTGAATTAGGCTCATCGTACAGCAACCCAAGCGCCAGGAAAAACGCATCGATATTACTCAATGCAGGATCTCCTGGCGCAAGAGAAGACGCCCAGTCCTGAGGGTCGCCGCGCAAAAAAGAAATGACGATCCTAACCTGTTGAATTGGGTCACCAGAAGAGCGAGGTTTCAAAGCCAGAAATAGTTTACAATTATTTTTGAAACTCAGAAATTTAGTTCTATCTGCAAAAAACAAATCTGGAATAGGAATTCTCGGTTCAAGCAAAGAATTCTGGACCACAAAATCTTGAATATTTTGAACTCTTGCCGTGAGCTGATCCACACATGAAGACAGACCTTTAATGTCCATTGCTACACCTGTGTCCTGAACCACCCAAATGTCTAGGGGAAAAAAAAGACAAAACACAGTGCAAAGAAAAAAAAATGGTCTCAGAACTTCTTTTTTCCCTCTATTGAGAATCATTAGCACTTTTGGCTTCCTGTACTGTTATGAAAGGTAATTCAGTACCACAATGGACATAGAGGTCAGCGCACATACAGTGATCTGACAAAAACCCAAAATAATAGAACGAGCTCTGAGATGTGGGAACTCTGCAGACCGCAATCCCTAAGCCTATCAAACCACACTAAAGGTAGCCGTGGAGCGCTCCTGACCAGAACCTAGGCGCCTCGTCACAGCCTGAGAAACTAGCTAATCCGGAAGATAGAAAAATAAGCCTACCTTGCCTCAGAGAAATTCCCCAAAGGAAAAGGCAGCCCCCCACATATAATGACTGTGAGTAAGATGAAAACACAAACATAGAGATGAAACAGATTTAGCAAAGTGAGGCCCGACTAGCTGAACAGAACGAGGATAGGGAAGATAACTTTGCGGTCAGCACAAAAACCTATAAAAAAACCACGCAGAGGGGACAAAAAGACCCTCCGCACCGACTAACGGTACAGAGGTGGTCCCTCTGCGTCTCAGAGCTTCCAGCAGGCGAGAAAAACCAATAAAGCAAGCTGGACAGAAAAATAGCAACAAAATAACATAAGCAAAACTTAGCTTTGCAGAGCAGCAGGCCACAGGAATGATCCAGGGAAAAAACAAGTCCCACACTGAAACATTGACAGGAAGCATAGATCAAAGCATCAGGTGGAGTTAAGTAGAGAAGAAGCTAATGAGCTCACCAGATCACCTGAGGGAGGAAACTCAGAAGCTGCAGTACCACTTTCCTCCACAAACGGAATATCCCAGAGAGAATCAGCCGAAGTACCACTTGTGACCACAGGAGTGAACTCTGCCACAGAATTCACAACACATGGTATGCCGGACAAAATTGTCAGTGACCGGGGTCCCCAGTTTGCGTCTCGATTCTGGAGAGAGCTTTGTCGTCTACTCAGCATTGAGTTGAATCTCTCCTCAGCTTATCATCCTGAGACGAATGGGTTGGTAGAGAGGGCCAACCAGACGTTGGTCACATATCTTCGACATTTTGTCTCAGCCAGGCAGGAAGACTGGGCGTCCTTGCTACCATGGGCGGAGTTTGCGCTGAATAACGCTGTAGAGAGACCCCATTCCTCCTAAACTATGGTTAACATCCGCGGGTACCTGTGCCTATGCCCGTGTCTTCCGCTGACTCCACGGTGGCAGACTGGGCTGTGGAGGCGTGGGACATTTAGGACCACACTCAGGATGCCATTCGGGCTTCCAAGGAGAGAAAGAGGTCCGACCTTTGCTCCTGGCGACTTAGTGTGGCTCTCCGCCCGTAACATCAGGCTGCAAGTTGAGTCCACTAAGCTCCTCACTACTTGGGCCCTTTCAAGGTCCTCAAACAGGTTAACCGAGTGGTCTACCGTCTGGTCCTTCCGCCATGTCTGGGTATCACTGACACCTTTCATGTGTCCCTCTTGAAGCCCGTATACATGTCCCGGTTTTCCGAGTCATCTGCCGGGACATCGGCTTCGTCTATGGACGATTATGAGGTGAATGCTCTTTTGGGGTGCAAGGTGGTACGTGGCAAAAATTTTATTTGGTTGGCTGGAAGGCTTATGGTCCTGAGGACAGGTCCTTTGAGCCTGCTGAGAATATTCAGGCTCTGCAGCTCATTGCTGCCTTTGAGCGTGGCGAGGTCCAAGGATGAGGGGGCTTAATGTTAGGGGACGAGTTCCTGCCTCTGCACAGGGGGAATCTCGAGCCATCTCCGCTGCAGTCTCCCATTCTTCTCCTGCCACAGTGGAGCCTGCTCAGCAAAGGCATCAGTCCCAGCGTCATGCTCAGTCTGACACTGTGGGAAGGATTACTGCTGTCCTTCCAGCTTCTGCCATTGTAGCCAGTACTGGTCAGCAGCGAGCAGACGTCTTTGGGACTAAGTCCTACTTTTCCCCTTCTGAGCATGCCCAGGGTAAGATCTCTCATTGGAGTTCAAGGGTCACATGCTCAGGTACTGCAGCTATTCCCATTGGTACTCTAGGAAGGTCCTGAAGTTGCTTAAGTTCTGTGGCAGTTTCCCATTGGTCCTTTCTTGGAAGGTCCTGTAGTTGCTGCAGCTATATAAGGTGCGCATGACCGCACGGCCATGCGCTAGTATCTTTCTGAGTTATGTGCTTTGCGTCAGTGTGGTCATGTGAGATTGTATTCAGGGACCCGGCTGAAATAAGCCCCTAGAATACCGGCACCTCTGGTGAGGAGATTGTGTGTTTGAGTGCATTCAGGGACCTGGCTGAAATAAGCCCCTAGAATGCTGGCACCTTCGGCGAATAGTTTTGTGTGCATGCATGACCCCTGACTGCTCTCTGTTGGGCAGTTAGCCTGTGCTCCTGTGAAGTCTAACAAGGCGCAGTGCTTTCCTTTCACGGCTACTCTGTGAAGTAACAGAGCTAGTCTATACCACCAAATAGTGCCACCATTTACAAGCAGCAGGTTCTCCTGCACTGTGGACCCCGGGCTGCGAACGCATCAATAATAATAAACATCTATATTTACTTGGTGCGTTCAGCTAGCCCTATCAAAGTTGATTTGTAGCACTTTAATAAAATGATAGTATTTGATAGTGTCAAAGAAGCTAGTTAGAACAGTATTTTACATGCCATATAGTGTTATGTGCAGAAAGTGTTGAACATTATAGCATGTCTAATGTTGCACTTTTGAATTAAGTGGACCTGATACAGTATACCCGTAGGGGTAGTCGCCGTTTGTAGGAAAAACTCTGCACTTTGAAGAAAATAAATATAACGTTTGTTTTGCACTTTGAAGTCTTAAAGATATTATACCCTTAGAGGGTAATTGCATTTCATAGTCAGTTGTAGTAGGTATGCATACCATGTAAATATGTTCTTGTAAAGTTCAAGCATCAATTGCTCACATAAAGGGAAGCTCCTGTTTACATTAACCAGTTTTACATGTTTACAACATTCAAAAATTTGTATGTCTTTTTGCTAATTTATATTGTTGTTCTTCTTTTCCCAGTCCGGGAGTACTGGATTTAACAGGGGGGAGTGTGGCACCCCAGGGTCCTGGTCGTCACAGTGACATTGCTTTCCTCATGGGGAGAGTGATGTCATGCTTGGAGGCAAGGAAGTACAACTTTCACCAGGTAAACACAAACATGCTACATGTTCGCACTCCGGGCCACAATGGGGAGCTTTTGATCCTATTCCTAGGTGACTCCCCTATATCTATTGTGGTTTGGAGGGAAAGAGAGTTAGTTCCTGTCAGAGAGACAGAGGGGAAGGAAGCAGAGGGGCCGTGCAGCCACGAGAAAGTGCTGCAGCTCCTGGACAGACATAACACCAAAGCAGAATAGATTGCAGTGAGCATGTAGGAGAGAGAGGCACGGGCGAGGACTCTAGTGGAAGGACAGCAGCAAGCAGACTGTCTCCCTGACAAAATGCAGACAACCGGTAGCCGGGACACCAAAGGCGTAAGGGACTCTAAGACTTACATCAGAGACCGGCAGGACAGCTGAATTGCAAGTTACCTGTCTGCCTCAATACCCAGTAGACACAGTGACACAAAGAGCCCGGGGCATGATAGAGACCCTGTAAAAAGGCTCAAGTCACCTGTCATACGGGTTTACGTTCTATCCTATATGGGGGACAGAGAAGAACTGTGAGGATCTTATCAGAAGCCATAGGCAGTAAGGGACTACATTACCACGGCGCCAGAAGGAAGGCTTTATTCTCCACCTGGAAAAAGGGACTCCCAACTTGCCTCCAAGCCGGCCAGACCCTGCCTGTTCAGTAATCTGGTGCCCTGGACTGCAGTTACCTGAAGCCTTCAGTAAACAAGGTAAAGAGACTGCAAACCTGTGTCCTCGTTCTTTACTGCACCATTCACAATCTTCCATCTACACACCGGGAGCCCGGGGACCTACTTCACCTGTGGGAAGTTATACCATCTAGCTGCCATAACATCACCCCAGAGGACCCCTTAAAGCAGCGTCGGTTCCCACTGACCGAATACCACAGGTGGCGTCACGACCACAGCCCTGGAGGGCGATTCACATTAGCACATGAATTGGCCATGTACAATTTGGACTACCAAAAACATAAATACCACATAACTATCTCCCCCTCTCTCTTACCCCCCCACCTCGCTTCATCTGCAGACCTGCTCTCTAACCTCAGACCTCTACCACCAAAATTTAGTATAAGCCAATCACTCTCCTTCACCCACCTGCTTCTTTCTCTGCTTATTCTCACTGGTGGCGACACATCCCCCAATCCTGCCCCCCCCCCCCGCCTCATTCATCTCACTAATCCTCACCCCTATCCTTCTCACACTATGAGAAACTATCGCAACCCCTCACACTTAAAATCTGTGCCACTGACCCCCACCCCCCTGCTTCCTCTCTCACTTTGGAATGCCCGCTCAATATGCAACAAGCTCCATGTGATCCACAATCTCTTTGCTTCCTTAAACCTTTCCTTCCTGGCCATCACTGAGACCTGGCTGATGCCCCCTGACACGTCCTCGCCTGCAGCACTGAGCTACGGTGGCCTCCAATTTACCCACACTCCTCGCTCTGGCAACAGACATGGTGGAGGAGTGGGTATCCTTCTTTCTAAAAACTGTTCCTTCAACCCTATCCAACCCCCACCCTCCCTTATCCTCCCTTCTTTCGAGGTTCACTCTGTCCATATATACTCTCCCTCCAATCTCCAAATTGCTGTCATATACCGACCACCGGGCTCAGCCACTGCCTTCATCGACCAATTCTCCACCTGGCTCCTTCACTTTCTCTCTGCTGACATCCCCACCATCATCATGGGTGACTTTAATATCCCTACTGACACCAGCCAGCCAGCAGCCTCCAAGCTACTGGCCCTTACTTCATCCTTTGGACTCACTCAGTTGTCCTCCACAGCCACCCACACAGACGGACATACACTAGACCTCATCTTCACTTCCCTCTGTTCCTTATCTAATCTCACAACCTCTCCCTTCCCCCTATCTGACCACCATCTACTCACCTTCTCATCCTTGTCCTCCTCTCCTGCCCCCCATGTCCAGCCATTACCACATCCTCACAGAAACCTCGCACATCTAGACATTCACAGACTGTCAGACTCTCTTCTACCCCTGTCCTCCATATCTTCACTCCACGATACGGACAGCGCCACCGCTTTCTATAACTCCACCCTCACATCAGCCATAGACTCAGTCGCCCCTCTCATGCATGGCACAGTGCGACGAACCAATAGGCAACCTTGGCATAACAATCTCACAAAAAAACGTTGACAAGGATCCAGGGTTGCGGAGCGGCGTTGGAAGATGACTTCACTGCTTTCAAACAAGCTACATTTGACTTCAAATTAGCCCTCACCTCCGCCAAACAGACCTATTTCACTAACCTTGTATCTTCACTATCCTACAACCCAAAACAACTATTCAGCACATATGCCTCCCTCCTCTGCCCACCACTGCCACCTCCAACTCCCCTCATCTCCTCCGAGGACTTTACCACCTACTTCAAAAACAAGATCGACCAAACAAGGCAAACCTTTACTGTTCCACCACCCCAACCACTCCATATACCAGACCTCTGCCATTCCCTAATAACCTCCCTCTCCAACATCACTGAAGGAGAGCTTACTCGCCTCTTTTCCAAATTGCACCTCACCACCTGTGCACTTGACCCCATCCCCTCCCACCTGCTCCCCAACCTCACTAACATGCTCATTCCAGCTCTAACCCATCTCTTCAACCTATCGCTATCTTCTGGTACCTTCCTCTCAGACTTCAAACATGCCACCATCACACCCATCCTCAAAAAAACTAACCTTGACCCAACTGCTATGCCCAGCTACGGCCCCATATCACTGCTCCCATTTGCTTCAAAACTCCCTGAGCAGCATGTCCATGCTCAAATTTCCTCTCACCTTTCATCTAACTTTCTCCTTGACAACCTCCAATCTGGCTTCCGTCCCCACCACTCCACCGAAACTGCCCTGACAAAAATTACTAATGACTTACTCACAGCCAAAGCTAACAGACAGTTCTCCATCCTCCTCCTTCTTGACCTATCCTCTGCTTTCGACACAGTCGATCACTGCCTACTGCTACAGATTCTTTCTTCCCTTGGCATCAAAGACCTTGCCCTGTCCTGGATTGCCTCATACCTTTCCGACCGCACATTTAGCATTTCCCACTTCCACACCACCTCCTCATCCCGCCCTCTCTCTGTTGGAGTCCCTCAAGGCTCTGTCCTAAGGCCCCTACTTATTTCCATCTATACTCTTTGCCTAGGACAACTCATAAAGTTCCACGGCTTCCAGTACCACCTGTATGCGGATGACACTCTGATCTACCTCTCTGGCCCAGATGTCACCTCTCTGCTGTCCAGAATCCTGAAGTGTCGGTCAGCCATATCCTCCTTCTTCATCTCTCGCTTCCTAAAACTCAATGTAGACAAAATCGATCTCATCATCTTTCCCCCATCTTACGTATCCCCCCTACCTGACCTATCTATAATGGTAAACAGCATCACGCTCTCTCCCGCACCTGAAATCTGCTGCCTCGGGGTAACTCTCCACTCTGCCCTGTCCTTCAAACCTCACATCCAAGCTCTTGCCACCTCCTGTCGCCTCCAACTCAAAAATATTGCCAGAATCCATTCCTTCCTCAGCCCACAATCTACCAAAACTCTTGTGCATGCCCTCATCATCCCCCGCCTCAACTACTGCAACACCCTCCTTTGTGGCCTCCCCGCTAACTCTCTTGCACCACTCCAGTCTGTCCTCAACTCTGCTGCCCGGCTAATCCACCTCTCTCCTCGCTACTCCCCTGCTTCTCCCCTCTGCAAATCCCTCCACTGGCTCCCAATTCCCCAACGAATCCAGTTCAAACTACTAACACTGATCTACAAAGCCATCCACAACCTGTCCCCTCCCTATATCTCTGAACTAATCAACCAATATCTTCCCTCACGTAATCTCCGATCCTCCCAAGACCTCCTACTCTCCTCCATACTTATTCGTTCCTCACACAACCGCCTTCAAGATTTCTATGGAATATCCCCCATTCTCTGGAATTCGTAGCCAAATTCGGCGGACGCACTGCGCATGCGCCCGCCATCTTGGAAGATGGCGGCACCCATGGAGAAGATGGATGGACCCCGGGAGGCTCGGTAAGTAAGATGGGGTGGGGGGGTAGAATGAGGGGGGGTGCATCAGAGCGCGGGGGGGTGGATCGGAGCACGGGGGGTGGATTGGAGCACGGGGGTGGATCGGAGTGCAGGGGGGGTGGATTGGAGCATGGGGGTGGGATTGGAGCACGGGGGTGAGCAGACAAGAGCACGGGGGAGCAGACAGGAGGACGGAGGGGAGCGGAGCTGTGTACCGGACTGATCGGAGGACTGTGGGGGGATCGGTGGTGGTGGGGGGGTGCAGACCAGTGTTTCCAGCCATTGCCGATGGTATTGCAGCATCGGCCATGGCTCGATTGTAATATTTCACCAGTTTTTTAGGTGAAATATTACAAATCGCTCTGATTGGCAGTTTCACTTTTAACAGCCAATCAGAGCGATCGTAGCCATGGGGGGGGGGGGTGAGGCCACCCCCCCTGGGCTGTACTACCACTCCCCCTGTCCCTGCAGATCGGGTGAAATTGGAGTTAACCCTTTCACCCGATCTGCAGGGACGCGATCATTCTGTGACACAGCATATGCGTCAAAGGTCGGATTGGCACCGACTTTCATGAAGCATACACTGTGTCACAGGTCGGGAAGGGGTTAATATCCTGGAAGAAACCCAACGTAAATTACCCAAGCATATTAAAGCTACCCTTACGATTTGGGCCTCGGCAGCTAGGAAAAGCATATTGCAAAACTGGTTGAGTCCGACTATACCACCACAATCCCTTATACATGTTAAGATTATGTTCCTTTTTAAAATGGATTGGTTGGATGCACTGACCAGTAAGGAAAGGCTGTCTGGGAAATTTCTAAATACTTGGTCTCTCTTTATTCCATCTCTTCCTTTAGGGATTACAGAAAAACTACGAGCTCAATTTGAGAATACCCAATGGTATCTAATGCAGCGAATAGTTGGTCATACACCAATTCCATAGTACAAATCAAATAATAGGTGCACGCAAAGAAGGGTAGGGGTGGGATTGGTTTGGGTTAGGGTACATGGGCATTAATATTGCTACATGATTTGCATATTTGTACTGTTCATATATGATTTGTCTAGTTGTACTGTTTATATGTACTGTTATATTAAATTGAATAAACAGAATTATAAAAAAAGGAACCCCCATTAGTGAATTGTTTGTCAGCTCCCTACTTCTTAACTCTGTCTCCTGCAATGTGTCCTTTAACTGCCACTAGATGTCCAGGGCGAACGTGCTCTGTACGGTGAATTTTGGGCAAGGGGGCTGTGATGGCACTATTTTATTTAGTTAAAAAAGGATCCCACATTGGGGAATTGGGCATTACATTACATTGGGAATAATTCTTAACTCTGTCTAGTGCAATGTCTACTTTAACTGCCACTAGATCACCAGGGTTAACGTGCTCTGTACTGTCATAGGCCACTGAATTTTGGGCAAGGGAGTTGTGATTAGGGTTGAGCGAAACGGGTCGTTCATTTTCATAAGTCGCCGACTTTTGGCAAAGTCGGGTTTCATGAAACCCGACCCGATCCCTGTGTGTGGTCAGCCATGTGGTACGCGACTTTCGCGCCAAAGTCGCATTTCAATGACGCGAAAAGTGCCATTTCTCAGCCAATGAAGGTGGACGAAGAGTGTGGGCAGCGTGATGACATAGGTCCTGGTCCCCCCATCTTAGAGAAGGGCATTGCAGTGATTGGCTTGCTGTTTGCGGCGGCACAGAGGCTATAAAGGGGCGTTCCCGCCGACCGCCATCTTACTGCTGCTGATCTGAGCATAGGGAGAGGCTACTGCCGCTTTGTCAGAAGCAGGGATAGCATTAGGCAGGGTCCATTAACCCCCAAACCGCTTGTGCTGTAGCGATTTCCACTGTCCAACACCACCTTTTGTTTGCAGGGACAGTGGAGGCTACATTTTTTTTTCCTCAGCGCTGTAGCTCATTGGGCTGCGCTAGAAGGCTCCCTGATAGCTGCATTGCTGTTTGTACGCCGCTGTGCAAACCAACTGCTTTTTTCAAAGCACAAATCCTGTTGTTCCTTCCTTTCTGCACAGCTATCTTGTTTGTTTGACCACACTTTTGATTTAACTTGTGCAGCAGTCCACTCCTTGTTATTGCTGCCTGCCATACCTTACTGAGATTACTGCAGGGTGATAGTAATTGTAGGACAGTTCCTTTTTTTTTTGTTTTTTTTTTAATTCTCCCTGAAAAAAAAAATAGTGGAAGATTAAGATTGGCATTTCTGCTTGAGTTCCAGTCCTGTGTGTGCCATCTCTCTCAAATTTTGGGGCACAGAAAGGCTAGTGTCTATAATACTGTTTTTTTTTTGGGGGGAGGGGTTTAATTCTCCCTAAAAAAAAAAAAAGTGGGAGATTAATATTGGCATTTGTGCTTGAGTGCCAGTCGTGTGTCATCTCTCTCAAATTGTGCTGCACAGAAAGCCTAGTGTCTATAATACTGTTTTTGTTTTGTTTTTTAAATTCTCCCCCCCAAAAAATAGTGGGAGATTAAGATTGGAATTTCTGCTTGAGTGCCAGTCCTGTGTGTGCCATCTCTCTCAAATTTTGGGGCACAGAAAGCCTAGTGTGTAATACTGGGCCTGATTTCTTGATAATTCTCCCAGAAACCAAAAAATAGTGGGAGATTAATATTGGCATTTCTGCTTGAGTGCCAGTCCTGTGTGTGCCATCTTTCTCAAATTTTGGGGCACAGAAAGCCTAGTGTGTAATACTGGGCCTGATTTCTTGATAATTCTCCCAGAAACCAAAAAATAGTGGGAGATTATTATTGGCATTTCTGCTTGAGTGCCAGTCCTGTGTGTGCCATCTCTCTCAAATTTTGGGGCACAGAAAGCCTAGTGTCTATAATACTGTTTTGTTTTTTTTAAATTCTCCCTAAAAAAAAAAATAGTGGGAGATTAATATTGGCATTTCTGCTTGAGTGCCAGTCCTGTGTGTGCCATCTCTCTCAAATTTTGGGGCACAGAAAGCCTAGTGTGTAATACTGGGCCTGATTTCTTGATAATTCTCCCAGAAACCAAAAAAGAGTGGGAGATTAATATTGGCATTTCTGCTTGAGTGCCAGTCCTGTGTGTGCCATCTCTCTCAAATTTTGGGGCACAGAAAGCCTAGTGTGTAATACTGGGCCTGATTTCTTGATAATTCTCCCAGAAACCAAAAAATAGTGGGAGATTAATATTGGCATTTCTGCTTGAGTGCCAGTCCTGTGTGTGCCATCTCTCTCAAATTTTGGGGCACAGAAAGCCTATTGTCTATAATACTGTTTTTTTTTTGGGGGGGGGTTAATTCTCCCTTAAAAAAAAAAGTAACATACATAGTAACATAGTAACATAGTTAGTAAGGCCGAAAAAAGACATTTGTCCATCCAGTTCAGCCTATATTCCATCATAATAAATACCCAGATCTACGTCCTTCTACAGAACCTAATAATTGTATGATACAATATTGTTCTGCTCCAGGAAGACATCCAGGCCTCTCTTGAACCCCTCGACTGAGTTCGCCATCACCACCTCCTCAGCAAGCAATTCCAGATTCTCACTGCCCTAACAGTAAAGAATCCTCTTCTATGTTGGTGGAAAAACCTTCTCTCCTCCAGACGCAAAGAATGCCCCCTTGTGCCCGTCACCTTCCTTGGTATAAACAGATCCTCAGCGAGATATTTGTATTGTCCCCTTATATACTTATACATGGTTATTAGATCGCCCCTCAGTCGTCTTTTTTCTAGACTAAATAATCCTAATTTCGCTAATCTATCTGGGTATTGTAGTTCTCCCATCCCCTTTATTAATTTTGTTGCCCTCCTTTGTACTCTCTCTAGTTCCATTATATCCTTCCTGAGCACCGGTGCCCAAAACTGGACACAGTACTCCATGTGCGGTCTAACTAGGGATTTGTACAGAGGCAGTATAATGCTCTCATCATGTGTATCCAGACCTCTTTTAATGCACCCCATGATCCTGTTTGCCTTGGCAGCTGCTGCCTGGCACTGGCTGCTCCAGGTAAGTTTATCATTAACTAGGATCCCCAAGTCCTTCTCCCTGTCAGATTTACCCAGTGGTTTCCCGTTCAGTGTGTAATGGTGATATTGATTCCCTCTTCCCATGTGTATAACCTTACATTTATCATTGTTAAACCTCATCTGCCACCTTTCAGCCCAAGTTTCCAACTTATCCAGATCCATCTGTAGCAGAATACTATCTTCTCTTGTATTAACTGCTTTACATAGTTTTGTATCATCTGCAAATATCGATATTTTACTGTGTAAACCTTCTACCAGATCATTAATGAATATGTTGAAGAGAACAGGTCCCAATACTGACCCCTGCGGTACCCCACTGGTCACAGCGACCCAGTTAGAGACTATACCATTTATAACCACCCTCTGCTTTCTATCACTAAGCCAGTTACTAACCCATTTACACACATTTTCCCCCAGACCAAGCATTCTCATTTTGTGTACCAACCTCTTGTGCGGCACGGTATCAAACGCTTTGGAAAAATCGAGATATACCACGTCCAATGACTCACCGTGGTCCAGTCTATAGCTTACCTCTTCATAAAAACTGATTAGATTGGTTTGACAGGAGCGATTTCTCATAAACCCATGCTGATATGGAGTTAAACAGTTATTCTCATTGAGATAATCCAGAATAACATCCCTCAGAAACCCTTCAAATATTTTACCAACAATAGAGGTTAGACTTACTGGCCTATAATTTCCAGGTTCACTTTTAGAGCCCTTTTTGAATATTGGCACCACATTTGCTATGCGCCAGTCCTGCGGAACAGACCCTGTCGCGATAGAGTCACTAAAAATAAGAAATAATGGTTTATCTATTACATTACTTAGTTCTCTTAGTACTCGTGGGTGTATGCCATCCGGACCTGGAGATTTATCTATTTTAATCTTATTTAGCCGGTTTCGCACCTCTTCTTGGGTTAGATTGGTGACCCTTAATATAGGGTTTTCATTGTTTCTTGGGATTTCACCTAGCATTTCATTTTCCACCGTGAATACCGTGGAGAAGAAGGTGTTTAATATGTTAGCTTTTTCCTCGTCATCTACAACCATTCTTTCCTCACTATTTTTTAAGGGGCCTACATTTTCAGTTTTTATTCTTTTACTATTGATATAGTTGAAGAACAGTTTGGGATTAGTTTTACTCTCCTTAGCAATGTGCTTCTCTGTTTCCTTTTTGGCAGCTTTAATTAGTTTTTTAGATAAAGTATTTTTCTCCCTATAGTTTTTTAGAGCTTCAATGGTGCCATCCTGCTTTAGTAGTGCAAATGCTTTCTTTTTACTGTTAATTGCCTGTCTTACTTCTTTGTTTAGCCACATTGGGTTTTTCCTATTTCTAGTCCTTTTATTCCCACAAGGTATAAACCGCTTACACTGCCTATTTAGGATGTTCTTAAACATTTCCCATTTATTATCTGTATTCTCATTTCTGAGGATATTGTCCCAGTCTACCAGATTAAGGGCATCTCTAAGCTGTTCAAACTTTGCCTTCCTAAAGTTCAATGTTTTTGTGACTCCCTGACAAGTCCCCCTAGTGAAAGACAGGTGAAACTGCACAATATTGTGGTCGCTATTTCCTAAATGCCCAACCACCTGCAGATTTGTTATTCTGTCAGGTCTATTAGATAGTATTAGGTCTAAAAGTGCTGCTCCTCTGGTTGGATTCTGCACCAATTGTGAAAGATAATTTTTCTTGGTTATTAGCAGAAACCTGTTGCCTTTATGGGTTTCACAGGTTTCTGTTTCCCAGTTAATATCCGGGTAGTTAAAGTCCCCCATAACCAGGACCTCATTATGGGTTGCAGCTTCATCTATCTGCTTTAGAAGTAGACTTTCCAATGCTTTCTGTTATATTTGGGGGTTTGTAACAGACCCCAATGAGAATTTTGTTACCATTTTTCCCTCCATGAATTTCAACCCATATGGACTCGACATCCTCATTCCCTTCGCTAATATCCTCCCTTAAAGTGGACTTTAGACAAGACTTTACATAGAGACAAACCCCTCCTCCTCTCCGATTTTTACGATCCTTTCTAAACAGACTGTAACCCTGTAAGTTAACTGCCCAGTCATAGCTTTCATCTAACCATGTCTCGGTTATTCCCACTATGTCAAAGTTACCTGTAGATATTTCTGCTTCTAGTTCTTCCATCTTGTTTGTCAGGCTTCTGGCGTTTGCGAGCATGCAGTTTAGAGGATTTTGTTTTGTTCCAATCTCCTCACTGTGGATTGTTTTAGAAATGTTCTTACCTCCCTTCTGAGTATGTTTTCCTGGGTCGTCTTTGTTCGAGTCTAATGTTTTTCTTCCCGTCCCCTCTTCTTCTAGTTTAACGCCCTCCTGATGAGTGTAGCGAGTCTTCTGGCGAATGTGTGTTTCCCAGGTTTGTTGAGGTGTAGTCCGTCTCTGGCGAGGAGTCCATCATACCAGTAATTCACACCGTGGTCCAGGAATCCAAATCCTTGTTGTCTGCACCATCGTCTTAGCCAGTTGTTTGCATCAAGGATCCTGTTCCATCTCCTGGTGCCATGCCCGTCTACTGGAAGGATAGAAGAAAAAACTACCTGTGCATCCAGTTCCTTTACTTTCTTCCCCAACTCTTCAAAGTCCTTGCAGATTGTCGGTAGGTCCTTCCTTGCCGTGTCATTGGTGCCAACATGTATCAGAAGAAATGGGTGGACGTCCTTGGAGCTGAAGAGCTTTGGTATCCTATCGGTCACATCCTTGATCATCGCACCTGGAAGGCAGCATACTTCTCTTGCAGTTATGTCCGGTCTGCAGATGGCTGCTTCGGTGCCTCTCAGTAGTGAGTCTCCCACCACCACCACTCTTCGTTGCTTCTTGGCTGTACTTTTTGCTGTCACTTGTTGCTGTGTGCCCTTTTCTTTTTTGCTTGCTGGTATTGCTTCATTCTTAGGTGTGCCATCTTCATCCTCTACAAAGATTTGATATCGGTTCTTCAGTTGTGTGGTTGGTGATTTCTCCATGGTCTTCTTGCTTCTTTTGGTCACATGCTTCCACTCATCTGCTTTTGGAGGTTCTCTGACACTTTTTGCACCTTCTGTGACCAGTAGAGATGCTTCTGTTCTGTCTAGAAAGTCTTCATTCTCTTTGATGAGTTTCAAAGTTGCTATTCTTTCTTCCAGACCCCGCACCTTTTCTTCTAAAAGGGCCACTAGTCTACACTTCTGACAGGTGAAATTGGATTCTTCTTCTGGTCGATCTGTGAACATGTAGCACATGCTGCAGCTCACCATGTAGGTTGTCACATCTGCCATGTTGCTCCTAGATCCTGCTGACTTGCTGTGTGTTTTCCTTCTTGTGTAATCTACTCAGCCAAGCTCTCTTGCAATAATGTCCTACAGGCAAAAATTACGGCGCGCGGTTTGGTGATGCTTTCGAAGCAGCTGGTCCCGGCTGTACCCAACGATCTTCTAGCTTAGGGAGACTTCGCTTCTCCCAGAAGGCACCTGGAATATGCAAATTAGCCTCCTGAAGCTTGAATCCCTGGTTTGGTGATGCTTTCGAAGCAGCTGGTCCCGGCTGTACCCAACGATCTTCTAGCTTAGGGAGACTTCGCTTCTCCCAGAAGGCACCTGGAATATGCAAATTAGCCTCCTGAAGCTTGAATCCCTGGTTTTGGGAGTGGGAGATTAATATTGACATTTGTGCTTGAGTGCCAGTCGTGTGTGCCATCTCTCTCAAATTGTGGAGCACAGAAAGCCTAGTGTCTATAATACTGTTTTTTGGGGGGTTTTTAATTCTCCCTTAAAAAAAAAAAGTGGGAGATTAATATTGGCATTTGTGCCTGAGTGCCAGTCGTGTGTGCCATCTCTCTCAAATTGTGCTGCACAGAAAGCCTAGTGTCTATAATACTGTTGTATTTTTTGGGGGGGTTTTAATTCTCTCTTAAAAAAAAAAAAAAGTGGGAGATTAATACTGGCATTTGTGCTTGAGTGCCAGTCGTGTGTGCCATCTCTGTCAAATTGTGGGGCACAGAAAGCCTAGTGTCTATAATACTTTTTTATTTATTTTATTTTTTTAATTCTCCCTTAAAAAAAAGTTAATGGGCGATTAATATTGCCATTTGTTCTTGAGTGACAGTCCTGCGTGTGTGGCATCTCTCTCATTTTGTGCCACAGAAAACATAGTGTGTAACATTGTGCCTGATCTTCCTTGCAGTCTCACCCACCTGTAAAGGGATATATAAATCCAACAGAAGTTTTAGTTCACCTTGTAAGTTGTTTTACAGTAACAAATACCGTTACTTTGGTTACGTTTTGCAAACAATGAGGAAGTCTGATGGAAGAGGTCGTGGCCGTGGGCGGTCATTGCCAGCTAGTAATGATGGTAGTGGTGGTGGTCGTGGGAAAAGCAATATAGCACCTAAGTCTCGAGTTGTGGAGCCAGGTTCATCGTCTGGCTACACAAGGCCTCGAACGCTCCCTTTTCTGGGAGTAGGAAAACCGCTTTTAAAGCCGAAGCAGCAAGAGCAAGTTTTGGCTTTCCTTGCTGACTCAGCCTCTAGCTATTTTGCCTCCTCTTCTGAAACTGGTAAATGTAAAATCAGCGCGTCGTTAGTGGATGTTCATGGTCAGGGACAAGTCGCTTCCTTGTCCTCTTCAGCAAAAACAACAACAGAGAAGGATGCGTCAGGCGACACAACGAGTTACTCCATGGAGCTCTTTACACATACCGTTCCTGGGTTAGAAAGTGAAACAGTTAACAGGCCATGCCCATTAGAAGTTGAATCGGACATGGAGTGCACAGATGCACAGCCACAGCCAGATTACTATGCTGTTCCTTTGACTCAGACCAGAACATTGCCCTCGCAGTGTACTGATCCAGAATCAGACCCTGATGAGACTATGGTGCCCCGTCACGAACGCTATACTACCGGCTTACACGGTGACACAGACGAAGTTGCACATGAGATAGAAGAGGAGGTCATAGATGACCCAGTTGTTGACCCCGATTGGCAGCCATTGGGGGAACAGGGTGCAGGCGGCAGTAGTTCTGAAGTGGAGGAGGGGCCGCAGCAGGCATCAACATCGCAACTGGTTCCATCTGCCGGGCCCGTATCTGGCCCAAAAAGAGTGGCAAAGCCAAAACCAGTTAGAGGACAGCGTGGCCATCCGGTTAAAGAAGCTCAGTCTGCAATGCCTGAAAAGGTATCCAATGGTAGAAAGAGTGCAGTCTGGCATTTTTTGAAACAACATCCAAATGATCAGCGCAAAGTCATCTGTCAAAAATGTTCAACTACCTTAAGCAGAAGGCAGAATCTGAAAAGTCTAAATACAAGTTGCATGCATAGACATTTACCGACCATGCATTTGCAAGCCTGGACTAACTACTTAACTTCCCTTAAGGTTGTAGCACCCTCGGCCAATGAAGCTAGTCAGCAACGCTACATCCCTTCCGTCACTGTAAGGCCACCATTTGCCGCACCACCTGCATTATCCGTTCAGGTTTCGTTGCCAGGCCAAAGCAGTCATGGAATCACCAGTTTCGTAGTAGGAAACACTGCATGTAGGGCACCGGCAAGAATACCCTCTCCAACCGTCTCTCAGTCTGCCATGTCCACCGGCACCCCCGCTAGTTCCACGATCTCCAGCTCTCCAGTCCAGCTCACCCTACATGAGACTCTCGTTACAAAAAGGAAGTACTCATCCTCGCATCCGCGTACACAGGGTTTGAACGCCCACATTGCTAGACTAATCTCGTTAGAGATGACGCCCTACCGGTTAGTTGAAAGCGAAGCTTTCAAAGCCCTGATGGACTACGCTGTACTACGCTGCGAGCTACCCAGTCGAAACTTCTTTTTGAGAAAAGCCATCCCAGCCCTCCACCAGCATGTTAAAGAGCGCATCGTCCATGCACTCAAGCAATCTGTGAGTACAAAGGTGCACCTGACAACAGATGCATGGACCAGTAGGCATGGCCAGGGATGTTACGTGTCCATCACGGCACACTGGGTGAATGTGGTGGATGCAGGGTCCACAGGGGACAGCAATATTGGGACAGTTCTGCCTAGCCCACGGTCCAGGAAACAGTTGGCTGTAGCCGTTCGCCCCCCACTCCTCCTCCTCATCCTCCTGCAGAAGCGAGAGCTCGTCCACAGACTGCAGTCGCACAACCACTCCATCCGCAGCTGCCACTGTTGCACACCAGGTGTCCCTTTATAGGGCAGCTACTGGCAAGCGTCAGCAGGCTGTATAGGCAATGAAGTGTTTGGGCGACAACAGACACACCGCGGAAGTTCTGTCCGAGTTCTTGCAGAACGAAAACCAGTCATGGCTGGGCACTGTACATCTTGAGGCAGGCAAGGTAGTGAGTGATAACGGAAGGAATTTCATGGCTGCCATAGCCCTTTCCCAACTGAAACACATTCCTTGCCTGGCTCACACTTTAAACCTGGCGGTGCAGTGCTTCCTGAAAAGTTATCTGGGGTTATCCGACCTGCTCCTCAAAGTGCGCAGACTTTGCTCGCATATCCGCCATTCACCCGTACACTCCAGCCATATGCAGAACTATCAGCGGTCTTTGAACCTTCCCCAGCATCGCCTAATCATCGACGTTGCAACAAGGTGGAACTCAACACTGCACATGCTTCAGAGACTTGGCGAACAGAGGCGTGCTGTTATGTATTTGTGGGAGGATACACATACACGGGCAGGCAGTTGGATGGCAGACATGGAGTTGTCAGTTGTGCAGTGGTCGAAGGTACAAGACATGTGTCAAGTCCTTCAGTGTTTTGAGGAATGCACATGGCTGGTTAGTGCAGACAACGCCATAATAAGCATGAGCATCCCCCTAATGCGTCTGCTGATGCAAAGTTTGATGCACATAAAGGAGCAGGCGTCTGCAGCAAAGGAAGAGGAAAGCCTTGATGACAGTTAGTCATTGTCTGGTCAGGGCAGTGTACAGGACGAGGTAGCGGGCGAACAGGAGGAGAAGGACGAGGAGGATAATGGGGATGAGTATTTTTTTAATGAGGAAGCTTCTCCGGGGCCAATGGAAATTGGAGGCGTGGCAAGGCCGGGTTCTGGTTCTTTGAGGTTCACAAGTGACGTAGATTTGCCTGTAACTGCCCCTCAACCCAGCACAACCGCAGATTTGACAACTGAAACTTTGGCCCACATGGCGGATTATGCCTTACGTATCCTCAAAAGGGACCCACACATTTTTAAAATGATGACCGATGACGATTACTGGTTGGCCTGCCTCCTTGATCCTCGCTATAAAGGCAAATTGCAAAATATTATGCCACATGAGAACCTGGAACAAATATTAGCAACCAAACAATCAACTCTTGTTGACCGTTTGATTCAGGGATTCCCAGCACACAGCGCCGGTGATGGTACTCACACGAGCTGCAGGGGGCAACAGGCCAGAGGTGTTAGAGGTGCACAAATCAGAAGTGGCGTTGGACAGAGGGGTTTTCTGACCAGGTTGTGGAGTGATTTTGCAATGACCGCAGACAGGACAGGTACTGCAGCATCAATTCAAAGTGACAGGAGACAACATTTGTCCAGTATGGTTACTAACTATTTTTCATCCCTTATCGATGTTCTCCCTCAACCGTCATTCCCATTTGATTACTGGGCATCCAAATTAGACACCTGGCCAGAATTGGCAGAATATGCATTGCAGGAGCTTGCTTGCCCAGCAGCTAGTGTGCTATCAGTAAGGGTATTCAGTGCTGCTGGTTCAATATTAACTGAAAAAAGGACTCGTCTGGCTACCCAAAATGTTGATGATCTAACCTTCATTAAAATGAACCACTCCTGGATTTCGAATTATTTTGCCCCACCTTTGCCGGCTGATACCTAGCTTTCCTATTAAAAGGTCTTGCTTGTGGACTGGTATGACTGAGTTTTCTAATCTGGTAATTTGCAGCAGCTGTTTGTCCAGCATACAACATGTTTACACCTCCCTAAATGGGCAAACTCCCCCCACGGGTCCGTGGTCTCGCCACTTGGCGCAAGCACCCGTGAGAGTGCCGTTTGTCTGAAGAGGTGGGTGTGCACGCTTTTGGTCGACGGCACTGCCACTGGGTCCCTCATAGTACAATAAAGTGTCTCTGGCGGTGGTGGTGCACAACCAACGTCAGACACACCATTGTAACATGAGGGGCCTTGGGCCTGTACCACCGGCCACAAGACAGTTCCCCCCAGCTCAAACAGTGCTCTATGATTTGCAAAATTATCTCTCACAGCTCCACCAATGTTTAGTCTATGCGCTGACATCCTTCAATGCCTGGCACTGACAATACCAATGTGTTGACATGTATGATGCAACTTAAAATAGTCAGGGGCTGTTGTGAATTCCGCTCTTGGGCTCCCTCCGGTGGTTGTAAGTGGCACTTTTGTGAGTTCTGCTCTTGGGCTCCCTCTTGTGGTTTCTAGTGGTATGGCTGCTCCTTGGATTTAGCTGTTTTCAGCTGCTTTCACTGATCGTCTTTTCTGCTCTGCAATTTATGCCTGGCTCTTTCCTTCAGCCAGTGCCACTTGTAAATGGTTCCTGGTTGGATTCACATCTCTTTGGATTTCCCTGTTATCCTGACCAGTTCAGCAAAGCTAAGTTTTTGCTTGCTCTTTTCTGTCCATAGATTGTGGACTTATCCGTTCTGTGCTTTCTATGTTTGTCCAGTTTATCAGTATGAATTAATTCTGTCTTGCTGGAAGCTCTGGGAAGCAGATTTACCCTCCACACCTTTAGTCAGGTGTGGAGATTTTTTGTAAACTCTGCGTGGATTTTTTGTAGTGTTTTATACTGACCGCACAGTATTCCATCCTGTCCTATCTATTTAGCTAGACTGGCCTCCTGTGCTCATCCTGGTTTCGTTCTGTATATGTCTTTTCCCTCTCCACTCACAGTCATTATTTGTGGGGGGCTAATCTATCCTTTGGAGATTTTCTCTGAGGCAAGATAGTTTTCCTGCTTCTATCTTTAGGGGTAGTTAGCTCTTAGGCTGTGACGAGGTGCCTAGGGAGAGTTAGGAGCATCCCACGGCTACTTCTAGTGTTGTGTTGAGCTTAGGGACTGCGGTCAGTACAGTTACCACTTCCTTCAGAGCTCGTTCCATGTTGCTCCTAGACCACCATATCATAACAGGGGCAGTGTCCTATATTTACACCAGTAAATACTTAGCGCCAAATTACTAGGTCTGAAACTCAGCAGAGGAGCCCACCCCTGTACCTATGTATGCCACCCTTTTGTTTTTGGGTTTTGTTGTATTGCGAGACATTAACATCTATTTATTTTTTGGGAGTACTAACTGTCAGACACTCCTTACAATCGGCCTCCGCTGACAACACCAATGCTGCCTGTGTACCCCTGCAAGATAATTCCAAGTGAATAGAGCCTACTTTTGTTATGTTAGGCCTACTAAGTCTTTCTGCGGTCCCTCCTTCCAATAGTCCTCCACTGACCAGACCAATGCTGGCTGTGTACCCCTGGAACCTATTTTAAATTGCATAGAGCATCCTTTTTTTAATTGTAGGCGTACTAAGTCTGTCTGCGGTCCATAATTGAAATTGTCCTCCACTGACCACACCACTGCTGCCCGTGTACCCCTGGAACCTATTTTTAAGTGCCTACAGCCTACTTTTGTTATGTTAGGCCTACTAAGTCTGTCTGCGGTCCCTCCTTCCAATAGTTCTCCACTGACCAGACCAATGCTGGCTGTGTACCCCTGGAACCTATTTTAAATTGCATAGAGCATCCTTTTTTTAATTGTAGGCGTACTAAGTCTGTCTGCGGTCCATAATTGAAATTGTCCTCCACTGACCACACCACTGCTGCCCGTGTACCCCTGGAACCTATTTTAAAGTGCCTACAGCCTACTTTTGTTATGTTAGGCCTACTAAGTCTGTCTGCGGTCCCTCCTTCCAATAGTCCTCCACTGACCAGAGCAATGCTGGCTGTGTACCCCTGGAACCTAGTTGAAAGTGCATAGAGCCTACTTTTTTTCTTTATTTTATATTTATAAAGCCCAGATGGACTACGCTGTACCACGGTACGAGCTACCCAGTCATCACTTCTTTTGCGAGAAAAGCCATCCCAGCCCTCCACCAGCATGTAAAAGTCCGCATTGTCCATGCACTCAGGCAATCTAAGAGTAGAAAGGTGCACCTGACAACAGACGCATGGACCAGTAGGCATGTCCACGGAAGGTTACGTGTCCATTACGGCGCACTGGGTTAATGTGGTGGATGCATGGTCCACAGGGGACAGCCTACTAAGTCTGTCTGCAGTCCCTAATTCAAATTGTCCTCCGCTGACCACACCAATGCTGCCTGTGTACCCCTGTAACCTTTTTTAAACTGCATTGAGCCCAATTTTTTGTTTAAGGCCTAATACCTGTGTCTGCGCCACTCAATACAGCTGTCCTCCTCTGAAAAAAGCTGAGCGTCAATTGTCTGGTTTTCAGCCTATAGGAATTTGAAAACTGCATTGGGGCTACTATTTCGGTAGGGCCTACTAACGGTGTCTGCCGCTCCAAGGTGTTCTCCTGGTAGCCTTTCCTGAGCTTCGATCTTCAGGCTCTTGTTAAATAGTTTTTTAATCAAACTGCAGTGGGGCTAGTACTAGGGTTGGGGCCTACTACCAGTGTCTGCCCCTCCAAGGTGTTCTCCTGGTTGCCTTTCCTGAGCTTCGATCTTCAGGCTCTTTTTAAATAGTTTTTTAATCAAACTGCAGTGGGGCTAGTACTAGGGTTTGGGCTTACTACAAGTGTCTGCCGCTCCAAGGTGTTCTCCTGGTTGCCTTTCCTGAGCTTCGATCTTCAGGCTCTTGTTAAATAGTTTTTTAATCAAACTGCAGTGGGGCTAGTACTAGGGTTGGGGCCTACTACCAGTGTCTGCCGCTCCAAGGTGTTCTCCTGGTTGCCTTTCCTGAGCTTCGATCTTCAGGCTCTTGTTAAATAGTTTTTTAATCAAACTGCAGTGGGGCTAGTACTAGGGTTGGGGCCTACTACCAGTGTCTGCCGCTCCAAGGTGTTCTCCTGGTTGCCTTTCCTGAGCTTCGATCTTCAGGCTCTTGTTAAATAGTTTTTTAATCAAACTGCAGTGGGGCTAATACTAGGGTTGGGGCCTACTACCAGTGTCTGCCGCTCCAAGGTGTTCTCCTGGTTGCCTTCCCTGAGCTTCGATCTTCAGGCTCTTGTTAAATAGTTTTTTAATCAAACTGCAGTGGGGCTAGTACTTGGGTTGGGGCCTACTACCAGTGTCTGCTGCTCCAAGGTGTTCTCCAGGTTGCCTCTCCCTAAATTCTATCTTCAGGCTCTTGTTAAATTGTTTTTACTATAACACTGCATTTGGCCTACTTGTTTTGTTGGCCCTACTAACGGTGTCTGCCGCTCCTTGATGTTCTCCTCCACTGAACAAACCAGTGCCGCCTGTTTACTTCTGTTACCAATTTTGAACTGCATTTAGCCTACTTACTGATTTGGGCCTACTCACTGTGTCAGCCTTTCATTACAGTTGTACTCCACTGAACAAAGCAATGCCCCCTGGTTAGTCCTGTTACCAATTTTGAACTGCATTTAGCCCACTTTATTATTTGGGCCTATATCTGTGTTTCCTCCTCATCCTGCCCATTGCCCAGCCAGTGATAGATGAGTTTGCTGGTACATTGACCCAGAACGCTACATTCCCCGTGCACACTACACAGCAAGAATGTGACCCTGCTGAAAGTCAGGTTCCCCTTCCCGCATACCATACCACCTTACACGGGGACAAAGAGGAAGGTGCAGATGAAAGTGCAGGTTCCTTCATCAGGTGTGCGGGGGGAATACTCTTTGGCGACGTCACTGGCACAGGGCCCCTCATAGTACGCAAAAGTGTTGCTGCCGGTGGGAGGCGCCCCCGCCGCGCAAACACACCGCCATACTTTGAGGGGCCCTGTGCCAGTGCCAATGCCAAACAGTGGGCCCCCCCTGCTTGCTCAGGATCACAGCAGTTGCAAAGTTGAAATACTTACCTCGCCCTGCTCCACTGCCGTGACGTGGTCCAGATTTCCTGGGCCCACAAAATACTAAAACCAGCCCTACCCCCAACAACTTTAGCCAAATGACCCCCAATTTCCAATGCCTAACTATTATTTTAAGGGAAATTAAGATTGACAAGCTTCATTAAGAAGAATGGATGTTTTTGCCATTAAAATGGGCACTCTAGGTGTTTTCCTGGCCCCCACTCACTGCCGACTATGCTGCCCCATTGACTTGCATTGGGTTTCGTGTTTCGGTCGATCCCGATTTTACGACATAATCGGCCGATTTCACTCGACCCGACTTTTGAGATAGTCGGGTTTTGCGAAACCCAACTCGACTCTAAAAAAGTCAAGGTCGCTCAACCCTAGTTGTGATGGCACTAGTTTATTTATTTAAAAAAGGACCCCCATTGGGGAATTGTTTGTCAGCTTCCTACATCTTAACTCTGTCTCCTGCTATGTGTTCTTTAACTGCCACTAGATGGCCAGGGTGAACATGCTCTGTATGGGGAATTTTGGGCAATAGAGCTGTGATGGCACTATTTTATTTAGTAAAAAAAGGATCCCACATTGGGGAATTGGGCAGTACATTACATTGGGCCAACTTCTTAACTGTAACTGGAACAGAATAGCCGGTCTCGGGAGCGCAGAAGGAGAACACAGACACCAGTTTAGGGTAAAACTATAACGCGTTTCAACGGCGTGCGCCGTCTTCTTCAGGTGGATATTTATTAATGATATGCAAGGAAGCAGTATTCAACCTTACAAGGACAAATCACAGAACAGTGGCAATTACATATGCAAATGTAACATACAAAAAGTGGGCATGTTTCATTTGTTACAAGATTTTAACAGCAACAAATTAATAAAAACCAATTAAAACAAAAATGAGAAAAAAAATCACCAAAATAATAAAAAATCAGCATAAAAAATTATCATAAAAAATAAGGAAAAAAATTACAAATAAACGTCTAGTTAGTAACTTTCTCAATCATGAGGTTCAGTGTTGTGAATTCTGTTGTCGGGCTCCCTCCTGTGGTCATGAATGGTACTTTGGCTGGTTCTGTCCATGGACTTCCTCTGGTGGGTGTTTCTGAGTTTCACAGGTGACGAGGTTAATTCGTTAGCTGCTGCTCTATTTAACTCCTCTTAGATCTTTGCTCCATGCCACCTGTCAATGTTCCAGTATTGGTCTAGTTCTCTCCTGGATCGTTCTTGTGACCTGTCTTCCTATCAGAAACTAAGTTCCAGCTTGTATTTCTTTTGTTTGCTATTTTTCTGTCCAGCTTGCTATTTATTTGTTGTCTTGCTTGCTGGAAGCTCTGGGACGCAGGGGGAGCGCCTCCGCACCGTGGTCTTTTTGTAGGTTTTTGTGCTGACCGCAAAGTAACCTTTCCTATCCTCGGTCTGTTCAGTAAGTCGGGCCTCACTTTGCTAAATCTATTTCATCTCTGTGTTTGTATTTTCATCTTTACTCACAGTCATTATATGTGGGGGGCTGCCTTTTCCTTTGGGGAATTTCTCTGAGGCAAGGTAGGCTTTATTTTTCTATCTTCAGGGCTAGCTAGTTTCTTAGGCTGTGCCGAGTTGCATAGGGAGCGTTAGGCGCAATCCACGGCTATTTCTAGTGTGTTTGATAGGTTTAGGGATTGCGGTCAGCAGAGTTCTCACGTCCCAGAGCTCGTCCTTATTATCAGTAACTATCAGGTCATTCCGTGTGCTCTTAACCACCAGGTCCATTATTGTCCTGACCACCAGGTCCTAACAGTTCAGACCCTCAGGGGCCAGTGTACCAAGCTTAAAAATCCAGAAGCTTTCTTTTTTTATTAAAGTACTCAAACCTCAAACTCTCTGTTACATACTAAGGTATATGATCAATAATTGTTAGTTGCATCGCTTTCCAATTTTTGGGGTGCATCAATAAGAAATGCTTCGATAAGCTGTGTAACATGAAGCCATTTTTTATATTGTCTATGTTTATTTAGTCTCGCATGCATCGTTTTTATGGTGCGGCCTACATATTGTAGGCCGCAACCACATTCAATCAGATAGACTACATGAGCAGTTTGACAGTTAACAAATGAATTGATTAGAAACATATTGCCCATCGTGTTGGATTTGAATTTACGTGCACCTTTCCCAATAGAGATGCAACACAAACATTTGGTACTCCCACATGGCAAACAGCCCGAATTCAGAGACGCACGAGGTCTTGATGTGAATGGGGCTATTGACGTGTTACTGGGTGCAACCTTATTCCCTAAAGTCTGATTTCTTCAAAATATAGTTATGGGGTGGGGAGGTAAATGTTTCGAAAGGACTGGATCCGCCTTCAAAATAAACCAATATTTTGATAGAATTTTTTTAACCATTACATGAGAGTGATTGAAAGTGGTAATGAAGCTCCACTTGCTAAATGTAGTTCTAGAGGGGAGAGGCTCCGTCAATTTCCTCCTAATCAATACACTCCTTCTGTGTCAAAGAATTGGCTTTTTTGTGGGTATCCCTAAATAGGTTCTTTGGATAACCTCTCTGATTAAACCTCAGATCCAGGATTTTAGCCTCCCTTAGGAAGTCAGACATATATGTTCAGTTTTTTCGTATCCGCCAATATTGGCCGTACGGGATATTCTGGATCCACTTGAGTAGGTGATCACTATCAAAGCTGAGATAACTGTTTACATTCACTTCCTGAAATTGTGTGGTCGTGGATAGATGACCTGTTTCATCAACTCTTATCACAAGATCTAGGAATTGAACAGAGATGTTAGACATATTAGCTGTAAAATGTAACCCTAATGAATTCTTATTGAGGTTGGAAATAAACTCCAATGCCACCCCCTCAGTACCAGTCCATATACAAAACAAATCATCAATAAAGCGTCGGTAAAAAGCCAATTTCCTCGAATTAAGGTAGGGTGCGCGATGAGGACAGATTTGAACGCCCCAAGATTTGAACGCCCTAAACAAATTAGCGTAACTGGGGGCGAATCTCGTCCCCATCGCGCAACCCTTGATCTGGCGATAAAATGTGTGACCAAATGAAAACACATTATTTAGCAAGACAAACCAAATAGCATTGATTAGAAAGTCTTTTTGCTGAACAGGCAATGTAGAATCTTTTAACAAAAACTGGTGGACAGCCTCAACACCCTTATCATGAGGGATATTGGTGTAGAGAGGTTGTACGTCCATAGTAATAAGAATACAATTAGGGACAGGGGATAGATTCAGAAGTAAATCAACAAGATGAGATGAGTCTTTCAAATGGGAATCCAGTGCTACAACATATTTTTGCAAAAATAAATCCACATAGTGAGAAAGATTACTTAATTAATTGCACCTATCCCAGCGATGATGGAACGACTGGGAGGATTAGAATAATTTTTATGGATTTTCGGTAGAAAATAGAAAAAAAGTGTTTTGAAGTGTGAACTGCGCAGGCGTGTTCTATGGAGGACAGAGAATGAACTTCAATCCAATATTGCAGCCAGCATGCAGCCAGCGGGTAAGGAAAGGGTGAATCAAAAACCCCAAAACCCCGCCTCCATGGCTGAAGATTGTTCCCTCCAAATTCAGGTGACAGTGTCCCTTTAATTCTGTTTCCTTCAATGTCTCTTCTTTATCTCCGACGACATGACCTGGGTGAACATGTTCTGTACTTTTACAGGCCACAGACTTTTGAGCACGGGAGATGTGATGGCAATAGTATATTTTTTATAAAAGGTACCCCCCATTGGTGAAACCACATCCTTGTTGGAAAGACTTCATAACATTTGTGTACCTTAAAGAGCTCACTTGATAAGCTCCTTTTTGTGTTACCTGGTTGCTCACATTGGACCCAATACACTTCATATAAATTTGATAAAGCTATGCTGTTAGTTTGGCTCAGTAGTTCATTACAAATATTTCTTTATCCACTATATTAGTTTCTCTCCTTGAGACCCATAACTTTGGCTGCCTCAAATGTACCAATGGTGAATATACAAATAGCGATTTGGAATCAAGATTAAAATACTGTATACCGAATGCATTCAGACAATCACATAGCTGCATTTCTTGTAAAACATTTACAGATGTGACAAACAATGCTCATAGTGACACAATCTAGAGAAATGTTTGTTTATTCACTTCACAAACAATTCTAAGCCTCTATATGTTTGCTGTTTGTCATTGTAAAACATTAAGGTTTACTGAAACTCTGCCTGTGGTGGTTTGATCTAAATCCTTGTGGCTTTTATTTTCTAGGAGTTTATCGCCCCTCATCTGATGACTCCATGATATCTCAGTTTCATACAACTTTGAAAGCTGGCCACTTGAAGGGCAGGGTGAAACTAGGGTTAGTACATAGTGTAAATCATTATATAAGACCAGAGAAACATGACTAAGACAGATGCCAAAATTGGGGTACCTGTACTTGTGCAGTGTGTTGATACCTGCATAATTGGGGACGCCCATGCAGTGTAGGTAATCTCCCAGAGGTTCTCTGTCTTGGTGTTGCTTCTCTGATATTCCAGACAGATGATGTTTAAAAGCATCTTGTGGATGATGTAATTATACTGAATGTAGTTAATCTTTAGATATACGTAATCACTGCGGCGTCACAGGGGCTATAAAGGGGCATGCAAGTCGACCGCCATCTTACTGCTGCTGATCTGAGCATAGGGAGAAGTTGCTGCAGCTTTGTCAGAAGCAGGGATAGCGTTAGGCAGGGAATATAAACCCCCAAACTGGTTGTGCTGTAGCGATTTCCACTGTCCAACACCACCTTTTTCTTGCAGGGACAGTGGAGGCTAGATTTCAGTTCATCAGCTCTGTAGCTTATTAGGCTGCCTTATAAGGCTCCCTGATAGCTGCGTTGCTGTTTGTACACCGCTGTGCAAACCAACTGCTTTTTTCAAAGCACAAATCCTGTTCTTCCTTCCTTTCTGCACAGCTATCTTGTTTGTCCACACTTTTGTGTGCAGCAGTCCTTTTTATTGCTGCCTGCCATACTTTTCTGAGATTACTGTAGGGAGATAGTAATTGTAGTACAGTCCCTTTTTATATATATATATATATATACATATATATATATATATATATATATATATATATATATATATATATATATATATACATATATCTTCAAGCCACTTTCTGCCCCTGAAACTGTGTAGTGTGAAACAGTGGGCATGTATTTTTCTGCACTGTCCCACACCTAAAAAGGGAAATTTATATTGCCAATCAGTGCATCTGTGCCAGTCCAGTCTGTTGTATCTGTCAGTCATTTTGTGCCACAGAAACAATACTGTATAACAGTGGGCGAGATTTATTCACTAGTCTTCCATATAAAAACAAAAAGGGGAGATTAATATTGGCAAATCTGTGCATCTGTGCCAGTCCAGACTGTGGTATCGGTCTGTCATTTTGTGCCACTGAAACACTACTGTAAAACTGTGGGCCAGATTGATTCACGAGTCTCCCATCCCAAAAAAAGAAGGGGAGATTAATATTGGCAAATCTGTGCATCTGTGCCAGTCCAGTCTGTGGTATCGGTCTGTCATTTTGTGCCACTGAAACACTACTGTAAAACTGTGGGCCAGATTGATTGACTAGTCTCCCATCCCCAAAAAAAGAAGGGGACATTAATATTGGCAAATCTGTGCATCTGCGCCAGTCCAGTCTGTGGTATCGGTCTGTCATTTTGTGCCACTGAAACACTACTGTAAAACTGTGGGCCAGATTGATTCACTAGTCTCCCATCCCCCCAAAAAAGAAGGGGAGATTAATATTAGCAAATCTGTGCATCTGTGCCACTCCAGTCTGTGGTATCGGTCTGCCATTTTGTGCCACTGAAACACTACTGTAAAACTGTGGGCCAGATTGATTCACTAGTCTCCCATCCCCCCAAAAAAGAAGGGGAGATTAATATTGGCAAATCTGTGCATCTGTGCCACTCCAGTCTGTGGTATCGGTCTGTCATTTTGTGCCACTGAAACACTACTGTAAAACTGTGGGCCAGATTGATTCACTAGTCTCCCATCCCAAAAAAAGAAGGGGACATTAATATTGGCAAATCTGTCCATCTGCGCCAGTCCAGTCTGTGTTATCGGTCTGTCATTTTGTGCCACTGAAACACTACTGTAAAACTGTGGGCCAGATTGATTCACTAGTCTCCCATCCCCCCCAAAAAAGAAGGGGAGATTAATATTGGCAAATCTGTGCATCTGTGCCACTCCAGTCTGTGGTATCGGTTTGTCATTTTGTGCCACTGAAACAATCCTGTAAAACAGTGGGCCAGATTGATTCACTAGTCTCCCATCCCAAAAAAAGAAGGGGAGATTAATATTGGCAAATCTGTGCATCTGTGCCAGTCTAGTCTGTGGTATCTGTCTGTCATTTTGTGCCACTGAAACACTACTGTAAAACTGTGGGCCAGATTGATTCACTAGTCTCCCATCCCCAAAAAATGAAGGGGAGATTAATATTGGCAAATCTGTGCATCTGCGTCAGTCCTGTTAGTGGCATATCTGTCAGCCACTGTCTGCCACTGAAACTGTGTACTGTAATACAGTGGGCCTGATTTTCCCTGCACTCTCACACACCTATAAAGGTAGATTTAAATTCACAACAATTTTGCGTTCACCTTGTAACTGGTTTTACAGTACCAAATACTGTTTGTTAGTTTGGTTACATGTTTCCAAAAATGAGGAAGTCTGGTGGAAGAGGTCGTGGCCATGGGCGGTCATTGCCAGCTGGTAATGATGGTAGTGGTGGTGGAGCATCAGGTGGTCATGGGAAAAGCAATATAGCACCTAAGTCTCGAGTTGTTCAGCCACCGTCATCGTCTGGCTGCACAAAGCCTCAAACGCTCCCTTTTCTGGGAGTAGGAAAACCGCTTTTAAAGCCGGAGCAGCAGGAACAAGTTTTGGCTTTCCTTGCTGACTCTGCCTCTAGCTCTTTTGCCTCCTCTTCGGAAAGTGCAAAATGTAAAAGCAGCGCGTCGTCAGTGGATGTTCCCAGTCAGGGACAAGTCGCTTCCTTGCGTTCTTCACCCAGAACAACAGAGAAGGATGCGTTAGGCGACACAACCGATTGCTCCATGGAGCTCTTTACACATACCGTTCCTGGGTTAGAAAGGGAAATTGTTAACAGGCCATGCCCATTACAAGATGAATCGAATATGAAGTGCACATATGCACAGCCACAGCCAGATTATTATGCTGTTCCTTTGACTCAGATCACAACATTGCCCTCGCAGTGTACTGATCCAGAATCTGATCCAGATGAGACTATGGAGCCCCGTCACGAATGCTATAGCACCGGCTTACACGGTGACACAGAGGAAGGTGCACAGGACATAGAGGAGGAGGTCATAGATGACCCAGTTGTTGACCCCGATTGGCAGCCATTGGGGGAACATGGTGCAGCCGGCAGTAGCTCTGAAGCGGAGGAGGAGGAGCCACAGCAGGCATCAACATCGCAACAAGTTCCATCTGGCAGGCCCGTATCTGGCCAAAAACGTGTGGCAAAACCAAAACCAGTTGTAGGACAGCGTGGCCATCCGGTTAAAGTAGCTCAGTGTGCAATGCCAGAAAAGGAATCCGATAGTAGGAACAGTGCAGTCTGGCATTTTTTTAACCAACATCCAAATGATCAGTGCAAAGTCATCTATAAGAAATGCTCAAGGACCTTCAGCAGAGGTCAGAATCTTAAAAATCTAAATACAAGTTGCATGCGTAGACATTTAAACACCATGCACTTGCAAGCCTGGACTAACTACCAAATGTCCCTTAACGTTGTTGCACTCTCTCACAATGAAGCTAGTCAGCAATGCTACATCCCTTCCCTCACTGTAAGCCAAACGTTTACCACACCACCTGCAGAAAATGTGGAGGTTTCGTCGCAAGGCCAAAGCAGTCAGGGAATCACCAGGTTCTTGGTAGGAAACACTGTATGTAGGCCAAAAGCAAGAATACCATCACCAACCCTCTTTCAGTCTGCCATGTCCACCGGCACCCCCGCTAGTACCACCATATGCAGCTCTCCAGTCCAGCTCACCCTACAAGAGACTCTCATTAGGAAAAGGAAGTGCTCATCCTCTCATCCGCGTACACAGGGTTTGAATGCCCACATTGCTAGACTAATCCCGTTAGAGATGATGCCCTACCGGTTAGTTGAAAGCGAAGCTTTCAAAGCCCTGATCGACTACGCTGTACCATGCTATGAGCTACCCAGTCGACACTTCTTTTCGAGAAAAGCCATCCCAGCCCTCCACCAGCACGTAAAAGACCACATTGTCCATGCACTCAGGCAATCTGTGAGTAGAAAGGTGCACCTGACAACAGATGCATGGACCAGTAGGCATGGCCAAGGGTGTTGCGTGTCCATCACAGCACACTGGGTTAATGAGGTGGATGCAGGGTCCACAGGGGACAGCAATATTCGGACAGTTCTGCCTAACCCACGGTCTAGGAAACAGTTGGCTGTAGGCGTTCGCCACCCCTCCTCCTCCTCCACGTGCTCCAGCAGAAACGACAGGTCGTCCATAGACCGCAGTCGCACGACCACTCCATCCGCAGCTGCCACTGTTGCACACCAGGTGTCCCATTTTAGGGCAGCTACTGGCAAGCGTCAGCAGGCTGTATTGGCAATGAAGTGTTTGGGCGACAACAGACACACCACGGAAGTTCTGTCCGAGTTCTTGCAGAATGAAAACCAATCATGGCTGGGCACTGTACATCTTGAGGCAGGCAAGGTAGTGAGTGATAACGGAAGGAATTTCATGGCTGCCATGGCCCTTTCCCAACTGAAACACATTCCTTGCCTGGCTCACACCTTAAACCTGGCGGTGCAGTGCTTCCTGAAAAGTTATCTGGGGTTATCCGACCTGCTCCTCAAAGTGCGCAGACTTTGCTCGCATATCCGCCGTTCACCCGTACACTCCAGCCATATGCAGAACTATCAGCGGTCTTTGAACCTTCCCCAGCATTGCCTAATCATCGACGTTGCAACAAGGTGGAACTCAACACTGCACATGCTTCAGAGACTTGGCGAACAGAGGCGTGCTGTTATGTACTTGTGGGAGGATACACATACACGGGCAGGCAGTTGGATGGCAGACATGGAGCTGTCAGGTGTGCAGTGGTCGAAGCTACAAGACCTCTGTAAAGTCCTTCAGTGTTTTGAGGAATGCACACGGCTGGTTAGTGCAGACAACGCCATAATAAGCATGAGCATCCCCCTAATGTTTCTGCTGATGCAAAGTTTAACACACATAAAGGAGCAGGCATCTGCAGCCGAGGATGAGGGAAGCCATGATGACAGTCAGCCATTGTCTGGTCAGGGAAGTCTACTGAACGAAGTGGCGGGCAAAGAGGAGAAGGATGAGGAGGATGATGGGGATGAGTATTTTTTGGATGAGGAAGCTTCTCAGGGGGCAATAGAAACTGGTGGCGTTGCAAGGCCAGGTTCAGGGTTTTTGAGGGAGGCAAGTGACGTTGATTTGCCCGAAAGTGCTCCTCAACCCAGCACAAGCAGTGAATTGACAACTGGAACATTGGCCCACATGGCGGATTATGCCTTGCGTATCCTAAAAAGGGACCCCCACATTATAAAAATGATGACCGATGACGATTACTGGTTGGCCTGCCTCCTGGATCCATGCTATAAGGGGAAACTGCAAAACATCATGCCACATGAGAACCTGGAACAAATATTGGCAACCAAACAAGCAACTCTTGTTGACCGTTTGATTCAGGCATTCCCAGCACACAGCCCCGGCGATGGTTCTCACACGAGCTGCAGGGGGCAACAGGGCAGAGGTGTTAGAGGTGCACAAATCAGAAGTGGCATTGGACAGAGGGGTTTCTGACCAGGTTGTGGAGTGATTTTGCAATGACCGCAGACAGGACAGGTACTGCAGCATCAATTCAAAGTGACAGGAGACAACATTTGTCCAGTATGGTTACTAACTATTTTTCCTCCCCTATCGATGTCCTCCCTCACCTGTCATTCCCATTTGATTACTGGGCATCCAAAATAGACACCTGGCCTGAATTGTTCGAATATGTATTGCAAGAGCTCGCTTGCCCAGCAGCTAGTGTGCTATCAGAAAGAGTATTCAGTGCTGCTGGTTCAATACTGACCGAAAAAAGGACTCGTCTGGCTACCCAAAATGTTGATGATCTAACCTTCATTAAAATGAACCACTCATGGATTTCTAATTATTTTGCCCCACCTTTCCCGGCTGACACCTAGCTTTCCTTTAAGAAGGTTTTGCTTTTGGACTGGTCTTACTGAGTGTTCCAATTTCTCCATTTGCAGCTGCTGTATGTCCAGCATATGACATGTTTACACCTCCCTCAATGGGCTGACTCCCCCCACGTGGCCGTGGTCTCGCCACTTGGCAGAAGCACCCGTGAGAGTGCCGTTTCTCTGAAGAGGGGAGTGTGCCCACTTTTGGTCGACGGCACTGGCACCGGGTCCCTCATAGTACAATGAAGTGTCTCTGGCGGTGGTAGCGCGCACCCAATGTCAGACACACCGTTGTAACAAGAGGGGCCTTGGGCCAGTACCGCCGGGCACGAGAGAGTGCCCCCCATGCCCCAGCTCAAACTGTGCTCTAGCACTTGCAAATTTACCTGTCACTGCTCCACTGCTGTTTAGTCTATGCGGTGAAATCCTTCAATGCCTGGCACTGACAATACAATTTGTTGACATGTATGATGCTACTTAAAATATTCAGTGGCCCTGTCCTACATTTACACCAGTAAATACTTTGCGCCAAATAACAATGTCTGAAAGTCATCAGAGGAGCCCAACCCTGTACCTAAGTATGCCACCCTTTTTTTTGTTTGTTTTGTTTTTTGCAAGACATTAACATCTATGTATTATTTTGGAGTACTAACTGTGTCAGACACTCCTTCCAATTGCCCTCCGCTGACCACACCAATGCTGCCTGTGTATCCCTGGAACCTATTTAAAAGTGCATAGAGCCTACTTTTTTATGTTAGGCCTACTAAGTCTGTCTGCGGTCCCTCCTTCCAATAGTCCTCCACTGACCACACCAATGCTGCCTGTGTACCCCTGGAACCTATTTAAAAGTGCATAGAGCCTGCTTTTTTAATGTTAGGCCTACTAAGTCTGTCTGCGGTCCCTCCTTCCAATAGTCCTCTACTGACCACAGCAATGCTGCCTGTGTACCCCTGGAACATATTTAAAAGTGCATAGAGCCACCTTTTTTATTTTAGGCCTACTAAGTCTGTCTGCGATCCCTCCTTCCAATAGTCCTCCACTGACCACACCAATGCTGCCTGTGTACCCCTGGAACCTATTTCAAAGTGAATAGAGCCACCTTTTTTATTTTAGGCCTACTAAGTCTGTCTGCGGTCCTTCCTTCCAATAGTCCTCCACTGACCACACCAATGCTGCCTGTGTACTCTGTTGCGAATTCCGCTCTTGGGCTCCCTCCGTTGGTTGTAAGTAGCATTTTTGTGAGTTCTGCTCTTTGGCTCCCTCCTGTGGTTTTGAGTGATATGGCTGCTTCTTGGATTTAGCTTCTGCAGCTGTTTTCACTGATCGTCTTCTTGGCTCGGCTATATTAGTCTGGCCTTATCTCTCATTCAATGCCAGTTGTCAATTGTTCCTGCCTGGAGTCATTGCTCTTAGGATTTCCTGACACTCTGACCAGCTCAGCAAAGCTAAGTCCTTGCTTGTCTTTTTGTAGTTCACTTGTTGTGGACTTTGTTGATCAGCATTTTGTTGTTTTTGCTCTTTTGTCCAGCTTATCAATATGGATCTATTCAGCTAAGCTGGAACCTCTGGGCAGCAGAGTTTGCCCTCCACACCTTTAGTCAGGTGTGGAGATTTTTCTATTTCTCTGCGGTGGACTTTTTCTAGTTTTTTTTTACTGACCGCACAGTGCTCTGTTCTGTACTTTTTCTATCTAGCTAGAAGTGGCCTCCTGTGCTAAATCTTGTTTCATACAACGTATGTCATTTCCTTCTCCTCTCACAGTCATTACATGTGGGGGGCTAATCTATCCTTTGGGGATTTTCTCTGAGGCAAGATAGTTTTCCTGCTTCTGTCTTTAGGGGTAGTTAGCTCTTAGGCTGTGACGAGATGCCTAGGCAGAGTTAGGAGCATCCCACGGCTACTTCTAGTGTTGTGTCGAGCTTAGGGACTGCGGTCAGTATAGCTACCACCTGCTCAGAGCTAGTCACATGTCGTTCCTTAATCACCAGATCATAACAGTACTCATGGAACCTATTTAAAAGTGCATAGAGCCCACTTTTTTTATGTTAGGCCTACTAAGTCTGTCTGCGGTCCCTCCTTCCAATAGTCCTCCACTGACCACACCAATGCTGCCTGAACTGCTTTTAGCCTACTTTTGTATTTGGGATTATATCTGTGTTTCCTCCTCATCCTGCCCATTGCCCAGCCAGTGCTAGATGACTCTGCTGGTACATTGACCCAGAACGCTACATTCCCCTTGCACGCTACACAGCCAAATTCTGACCCTGCTGAAAGTGAGGTTCCCCTTCCCGCATACTATACCACCTTACACGGGGACAAAGAGGAAGGTGCAGATGAATGTGCAGGTTCCATCATCAGGTGGGGGGGATACTCGTTGGCGACGTCACTGGCACAGGGCCCCTCATAGTACGCTAAAGTGTTGCTGCCGGTGGGAGGCGCCTCCGCCGTGCAAACACACCGCCGTACTTTGAGGGGCCATGTGCCAGTGCCAATGCAAACGAGTGCCCCCCCCCCGCTTGCTCAGGATCACAGCACTTGCAAAGTTGAAATACTTACCTCTCCCTGCTCCACTGCCGTGACGTGGTCCACGTTTCCCAGGCCCACTAAATACTTGAACCAACCATACCCCCCACAACTTTAGCCAAATGACCCCCAATTTCCAATACCTAACTATTATCATAAGGTAAATTAAGATTGACAAGCTTCAGTAACAAGAATGGATGTTTTTGCCATTAAAATGGGCACTGTAGGTGCCTCCACTCACTGCCGTCTATGCTCCCCCATTGACTTGCATTGGGTTTCGTGTTTCGGTCGATCCCCGACCCCGACTTTTCCCGATAATCGTCCAATTTCACTCGACTTTTGAGAGAGTCGGGTTTCGCAAAACCCGACTCGGCCCACAAAAAAGTAAAAGTCGCTCAACCCTAGTAATCACTATATGTATTAAGTCCTTGTATGTACTTATTAACCTTTGTATGTTAACATATACAAAAGTGTATGCACTCACACTATTCAATCATACTATTCCTTGAATTTTATAGTTTGCAATAAAATTGTGTTGTATTGCAAGTATTAGCCTTATTTAAAGCCACATCTGATCCTTAGTGCTAAAAACATGGCAAATAAAATTGCCAAATTCTCCTGTACATAATTCTGCAAAGAGGGAATCATCATACCATTAAAAAATACAAGTGGATTTTCATGGGCACATCCAGTATGTGGGTTCCAAGGCGTAATGGGGTGCATATGACTGACTATGCAGCAGGGCTGGACTTGCTGCCAATGTGTAAAACAAAGGAGTACGGCAGTATAAAATGCATATTGTGAAGTGGATTTTCATGGGTCCATCCAGTATGTGGGTTCCAAGGTGTAATGGGGTGTATATGACTGACTATGCAGCAGGGCTGGCCTTCCTGCCAATGTGTAAAACAAAGGAGTACGGGTGTACAGAATGAATATTGTGAAGTGGATTGGCATGGGCTCATCCAGTATGTGGGTTTAAAGGCTTATTGGGGTCCATATGAATTGATAGCAGGGCAGGCCTTGCATTCAATGCAACATGTTTTCAGGAAGCCCTCCTGGACATCTTATGAAAGGGGTATTGTGGTGCATCTTAATTCTTGGCAGCCCATCCACTCACAGCATAGGCTACAACAGTTTAGGAGACCCACTGTTTAATAATAGCCCTTTAAGAAGATTAATGCCGCCTGATGCACAAGTAAAAGTATGCTCTGTGACTTTGAGTCCCTCTTTCATAAATGAAACAAGATGGGTCTGCTTATGTGTCACACACCACATGGCCAGCTAGGGTTGTTAAATGTTACAATGACATTTCCCAGTGAATGCATTTGTAGAGGTTGAAAGCAATGTTAAAGTTGAAAAACACTTCAAAAACGCTGACTCTGAACTAAGCCTAAGTAGGGGAGGAAATTTTCGGTCTGGGGTTAATTATTTGGCCTTACAGGCAAGTGATTAACCTGCAAAGGATGTACCTTAACATATTTCCCAGCAAAATCCTTTTTGGTTTCGTTTTAGTATGTTTTTTGTGGCACCGGGAAAAGTGGCATGAATCTCAGAAAAAAATGTTTAAAGCTGTGAACTAGGAGTCAGGAATGCTTCCAGGGGCGATCCCCATGATGTTCCTGTGTCATTTGAGCAGTGTTTCCATGATTTTCAGACGTTTTTAGACCTGAAAAGGACCCTCGGGGGGGGGATCACAGTAAATTTACTCGGGTTTCCTAAAGACTAACATCGGGCTCGTTGTTCTGACCGAGTACCCGAGTAAACAATTCTGTTTGACCCGAGCAACGAGCACCGGAGCAGTTTAGTGCTCGCTCATCACTACATGTCATATATCGCCTACAAATACATATTTTCTTTACATTTGCCAACATAAGTGATGTTCATTACCAGTGTGTGGGCAGGTTGCAAACCAGTCTGAGAGGTGGCAGTTGCAAGAACTGCTACAGCACTGCCAGACCAGGGGCAGATGTAGGTGACTGGTGGAAATGGGCGCACAAGTGGCGTACCTTGACTAGTAGCTCAGAAAAATTGGGGTAGGTTTAATAATAATAATAATAATAATAAAGTGCTGAACCACTAAGTTGAGCATGTGGACCAGGCATGGCAAGCTTGCCACCTTCAGAGTCGCCACCAGGTTATGGCCATTATCACACACAACCATGCCTAGTTGCAGGTTTAGCGGCGAGAGACACAAATCTGTCTGATCTGTTAGGCCTTTCAACAAGTCTGCTACAGAGTTTTGTTTATCACATAAACAAATGAGTTTAAGCAGAGCCTGTTGACGTTTTGCTGTGGCAGGACTGCAGTGCTTCCAACTTCCAATTGATATAGACGATAATTCTGAGATTCTGAGATGAAGGATGAGGAGGGGGTGCAGGAACTGGCATAGAAGGAGGGGGGAACCCTGATGGAACTTGAGCCCATAATTCTAGGCATCAGTAGAACATGTGCAGTCCCAGGCTCTGACTGGGTCCTGGCCTCCAGCAGGTTCACCCAGTGTGCCGTCAGAGAAATGTATTATCCATGTCCACATGCACTTGTCCACGTGTTGGTTGTTAAGTTGACCTTCCCAGTAAGTGCCTTGGTGAGGGCATGCGTTATGTTATGGGACACGTGATGGTGTAAGGCAGGTACGGCTTTCCGGGAGATGTAGTGGCAGCTGGGGAGAAAGTACCAAGGGACAGCCTCTATCATGAGGTTGCAGAAAGTTTCAGTGTTCACAATCCTACACAGCAACATTTCCAGGACAAGGAGTTTTAAAATGTGGCCATTTAGTGTTTGGACCTGTGGGTGGGTGGTTGCGTATTTCCTCTTGCGTTCGAAGGCCTGTAGCAGGGACAGCTGAATGTTGTGCTTGGACAAGGAAGTGGACATGGTTGCTGATGGTGGTTACGTAGAGGCAACAACAGGTGCAGGGCGGAGGCATCTGTGTCTGCGACCTCGAAAAAGGATTGGCATGCACTTGGCACAGGAGAAGAGGCAGTGGTGTCAGATGCAGATACTGATTGTGGACCAAGGCATTTGGCCCATCTAGTCGGCTGCTTGGATTACATGTGCCTGAACATGCTGGTGGTGATCAGGCTGGTATTGGCTCGGCCCCTGCTAAGCTTGATATGGCACAGGTTGCAAATGACCATTTTCCTGTCTTCTGCACTTTCTGAAAAATAATTCCAGACTGGGGAACCCCTTGCTTTTAGCCTTTAATCTGGCTGTGTGTGGGTCCTCTGGGGAACAGTTGAGTGCCTTCTCCCTCTTTCAGTCCCACTGCCTTTTCCTGCCTGTTGTGTTGCTGTGGATCCCTCCCCTTCTGTGCTGCTGTGCTTGCTCTGCATGCCACATGACCAGGTTGGGTCAGTGACTTCATCATCCACCACTTCATCTTCCACTTCCTCACTCTTATCCTCCTCCTGACTTGTTGTCTTAACATCACTTCTTGGCAACTGTGTCGCTTCATCATTCACCTGTTTAGACAGTAATTGCTGTTCACCACCATTGGTGTCTTCTTGCTGTGGCTGCTCAAATATTTGGGCATCACCACACACAATATCCTCATATCCCTCTTGAAACGTGTATGGTGAGAGGTCAGAAGAAGCCAAAAATGGAAAGGTAAAATGCGCCTTGGAGTATCCATGTATTGGTCTTCTTGTCTCTTGGGATTCGACATGGTGGGAGAAAGGAGGATCAGTGTGCAGATTACGTAGTCCAAACTCTTAGCTAATGAGACTGGAAAGTGTGGAAGACAGGATGGTGCTGGGAAACAGACTGGTATATTTTCTGCCATCCAACCCACAACCTGCTCGCACTGTTCTCGCTTCAATAGTGGTGCCCTGCATCCCCCTGAAACGTGGGACAGAAGCTAGTTCTCATGTATGAGCATGTTTGTTGTGCTCCAGCAGCAGGCACAATTTCACCTGGACCCTGGCAATGGCCTCTGTGTGCACCATCAGCAGCACGCCCACTTTCTCATCTCTTAATTATGCCTTGCCCATTTTAAGTTATCTGTGAAGCTAAGAATGGTATTATTAGAGAATAGAATCTATTTTAATTGTCCCTGAAAGGAGTTTTGCTTGTATATTGCAACCACAAAGCTGTAACACAATCAACCCTGTTCTAATACGCCAATCCTTACTCTGCCACCTAACCCTAAATGATTTTCAGATATGAGCAGTGTTACTAGACAATAGAATCTATTTGAATTGTTCCTTAAAGCAATTTTCCTTGCATGTCGCATCAACCATGTCTGTAACGCAGTCAATTGTGCCGAAATGTCTCTAATATGCTAATCCCTACTCCGGCACCTAACCCTAAATGATTTTCAGGTATGAGTGGTATTATGAGAGAATAGAAACTATGAATTAGCCCTGAAAAGATTTTTTCTTGTACGTGGCAGGAAAAAAGCCTGTAATGCAATCAATTGTGCTGAAATATCTCTAATGCGATAATCCCTACTCCTCCAACTAAGCCTAAATGATTTTCAGATATGAGAAGTATTATGAGAGAACAGAATCTATTTGAATGGTTCCTAAAAGTATTTTTTCTTGTACGTGGTAGCAACAAAGTTTGTAATGCAATCAACCATGCCAAAATGTCTCTAATAAGCTAATCTCTACTCTGCCACCTAACCGTAAATGATTTCAAGATATAAACGGTATTATTAGAGAATAGAATCTATTTGAATTGTCCCTGAAAGGTTTTGTTCTTGTACGTGACAGTAGCAAAGTCTGTAACACAATCAACTGTGCCAAAGCAAATTATCTATATTATGCTAATCCCTACTCTGCCAACTGACTCTAAATAATTTTCAGATATAAGTAGTGTTATGAGTGAATAGAATTTATTTGAATTAGACCAGAAAGGATTTTTTCTTATACGTGGCTGCTACAAAGTCTGTAACGCAATCAACCCTGCCAAGATGGCTTCTTTGGGTCTCATATGGACCCAATGCCAGTAGCCAACATGGACTCCTTCTGAGGAAGAACTGCCAAAACATGCGTTAAGGGGGTCCACTATTGCAGGTTGGAGCTTTGGTAAATATGCCTGTCTGTATGCCTATACTGAGTATTGTTTAGATATCTGCTTAGTAAACCATATTTGTTTCACTGCCCTTGGTCTGTCTACTAACAGATGGTTTGGAATCATGTTATTATAGCCTTATTTCTAATATCCAAGCCATCTGGTTTGCACCACACACCTGGGACAGTCTCCAGCATCTTCCAGCATCATGTACATGTTTTAAGCACTTGTTTATTACATATTAACCCTGACTGTCTTTGTTGTTTATTATGATGCATATTGCATTGCTAGTGTGATTAGGACTTCAGCCTATATTTCCATCATCAATATTAGGTTCTTACTAGTTTACAGGCTCTATATGTATAAACACCTGTAATTGGAGTTATTCTTATTATAACCTCTGCACAGTGTATTTTTCGTTTTCTGTTTGCAGCAGGAAGTCAAGAAGAGGACATCATCGTATGAAGATAGGAGGTGCCGGACCCGGACTACGACGCCCATCGGACCGGACGGCACCGGGACCGCCCCTGGGTGAGTATAATATAACCTGTTTTTCTTACCTTTCAGGTTACATCGGGAGCTTATCTACAGCATTAGAGAATGATGTAGATAAGCCTCTGATGCCGGTGGCCTTAGCTCATATACGATTTTTGGGTTGACATATTCCCTTTAACCCTTGTGAAAACTGCAACCCTGTGGCTAAAATAACATTTTGTTGTAAAAAAAAATGTAATGTTTCTATCACATCCAAATGTTATCAAGTTCTGTGAAACACCTGTAGGTTTAAAATGGTCAGCACACCCCTAGATAAATTTATTGCAGGGTTTTGTTTACAAAATAGGTTAACTTTTGAGTGTTTCTGGTATTTTGTTACATCTGTGCCTCTGTTAGGATGGTTTCACACATCCGTTTTTTCCGATACCAGAAAAAAAAAAGGTACCGGAGATGTCAGTGTCCTTCTGTGTAATATACACGTGTCGCATCAGAACCACACACCAGCACCTGAGAAGCAGTGATACGGTTAGCGCTGTTCCCCGGCATCGGGTGCTGAGGATGGCTCTCATCTTTCTCCCCTGCTCTGCCAGCGATCAGCGTGAGCAGATGAGAATGATGACAGTTATATTCCACAGATAACAGCGACAGCAGGCAGCGACTAAATATCTCGTGGTGATCTGCTGTGAACTCACTGAGCTGAACTGCGGTGACCTCATCACTGACTTTTTCCCATAGTGCAGGGGTCACCGCAGTTCAGTTCGGCTAGGCATACAGCCTCACTTACCGGCCAGTAACCTTGATGATGTCACAGCTGGTCAATGATGCTGCACCCGCATTAGCTCAATCACCAGTGGTTCTCTGCCAGGACGATCGCAGTTTTTAAAATGGTATCACTTCTGGGGGTTTTCCAATATATAGGTCCCTCAAAGTATCAATAAAAATGTCAGCACAGCACACAAAAAATAAGCGTTCTCGCAGCCCCAGATCACAAAAAATGGAGTCTTGGAAAATGTCGAATTTTTTTTTAGAAACTTTTGATTTTTTTTTCACCACTTAAAAGGAAAAGAAGCTATATATATTTGGTATAAATTAACTAATAATGACCTGAAGAATCATAATGGCAGGTCAGTTTTAACATTTAGTGAACATGGTAAAAAAGCAAAACAAAAAACAATTGTGAAATTGCACTTTTTTTGCAATTTTACCGCACTTTCATTTTTTTTCCTGTTTTCCAGTACACTCTATGGCAAAACCAATGGAGTCATTCAAAAGTACAACTCGCACAACCCACATAAAAACAAGCTCTCACGTGACCATATAGATGGAAAATTAAAAAGGAATGGCATTGGGAAGAAGGGGAGCAAAAAATGGAAACTCAAATGTAAAACCCAAGGTCGCGAAGGGGTTAAATGTAGGGTTGAGCGAAACGGGTCGTTCATTTTCATAAGTCGCCGACTTTTGGCAAAGTCGGGTTTCATGAAACCCAACCCGATCCCTGTGTGGGGTCGGCCATGCGGTACGCGACTTTCGCGTCAAAGTCGCGTTTCAATGACGCGAAAAGCGCCATTTCTCACCAATGAAGGTGGACGCAGAGTGTGGGCAGCGTGATGACATAGGTCTCAGTCCCCACCATCTTAGAGAAGGGCATTGCATTGATTGGCTTGCTTTCTGCAGCGTCACAGGGGCTATAAAGGGGCGTTCCCACCGACTGCCATCTTACTGCTGCTGACCTGAGCATAGGGAGAGGTTGCTGCCGCTTCGTCAGAAGCAGGGATAACATTAGGCAGGGTCCATTAACCCCCAAACCGCTTGTGCTGTAGCGATTTCCACTGTCCAACACCACCTTTTGTTTGCAGGGACAGTGGAGGCTACATTTTTTTTCCTCAGTGCTGTAGCTCATTGGGCTGCCCTAGAAGGCTCCCTGATAGCTGCATTGCTGTGTGTACGCCGCTGTGCAAACCAACTGCTTTTTTCAAAGCACAAGTCCTGTTGCTCCTTCCTTTCTGCACAGCTTCCTTGTTTGTTTGTCCACACTGTTGACTTTTTTTGTGCAGCAGTCCACTCCTTGTTATTGCTGCCTGCCATACATTGCTGAGATTACTGCAGGGAGATAGTAATTGTAGGACAGTCCTTTTTTTTTTTGTTTCGTTATATCTCTTCAAGCCACTTTCTGCCACAGAAAATATACTCTAATACAGTGGCCCAGATTTATTCACTAGTCTACCTGAAGAAGAAAAGAGTGCAGATTAAAATTGGCAAATCTGTATCAGTGGCAGTCCTGTGTGTGGCACCTGTCTCAAATTGTGTGCCACATTAAACCTAGTTTGTGATACTGGGTCAGGTTTCTTTTAAATTCTCCCTGAAAAAAAAAAATTGTGGGAGATTAAGATTGGCATTTCTGCTTCAGTGCCACTCCTGTGTGTGCCACCTGTCTCAAATTGTGTGCCACATTAAACCTAATGTGTAATACTGGGTCAGATTTCTTTTAAATTCTCCCTGAAAAAAAAATAGTGGGAGATTAAGATTGGCATTTCTGCTTCAGTGCAACTGAAATCAGCCTGATTTTCCCTGCAGTCTGACCCACCTATAAAGGGATATATAAATCCAACAGAAGTTTGAGTTCACCTTGTATCTGGTTTTACAGTAACAAATACCGTTAGTTTGGTTACGTTTTTCAAACAATGAGGAAGTCTGGTGGAAGAGGTCGTGGCCGTGGGTGGTCATTGCCAGCTGGTAATGATGGTAGTGGTGGTGGAGCATCAGGTGGTCGTGGGAAAGCAATATAGCACCTGAGTCTCGAGTTGTTGAACCAGGTTCGTCGTCTGGCTACATAAGTGTTGTGAGTTCCGTTCTGGAGCTCCCTTCTGTGGTTGCTAATGGTATTTTTGCGAGTTCTGCCCTTGGGCTCCCTCTGGTGGTTTCAAGTGGAACTGCTGCTCCGTTAGGTATCTGTGGCAGCTGCCTTCACTAATCGCCTTTCCTGGGTTTGTTATTTAAACCTGCTCTGGGCCTTAGTCCATGCCTGCTGTCAATGTTCTTGGTTGGATTTGATTCTTCCCTTGGATTTCTCATATGGCCAGTCCTTGTCTGCAAAAGATAAGTTTTGCTAGTTTTGTTTGTCCATTTGCTTGGACTCTATTGTTTTGCATTTTGTCTCTTTTGTCCAGCTTGTGACTATGTCTTATTCAGGCTAGCTGGAAGCTCTGGGAAAGCAGATTTGCCCCTCCACACCGTGAGTCGGTGTGGAGTTCATTTTTGTCTGCGTGGATTTTGTAGTTTTTAATACTGACCGCACAGTATCCTTTGCTCTCTGTCTATCTAGTTTAGTTTTGGCCTCCCTTTGCTGAAATCTATTTTCATTTCTGTGTTCGTCATTTCCCTCTCCTTTCACAGTCAATATTTGTGGGGGGCTGTCTTTCCTTTTGGGGGTTTCTCTGAGGCAAGATAGCTTTCTATTTCCTTCTTTAGGGGTAGTTATATCTGAGGCTGTGACGAGGTGTCTAGGGAGTGTCAGGAACATCCCACGGCTATTTCTAGTTGTGTTGTTAGGATTAGGGACTGCGGTCAATAGAGATACCACCTTCTCAGGGCTCGTTCCATGTTGCGTTTTAGCCACCAGGTCATCTCTGTGTGGCCTCTTAACCACCAGGTCATAACACATAAGGCCTCGAACGCTCCCTTTTCTGGGAGTAGGAAAACCGCTTTTAAAACCGGAGCAGCAAGAACAAGTTTTGGCTTTCCTTGCTGACTCAGCCTCTAGCTCTTTTGCCTCCTCTTCTGAAACTGGTAAATGTAAAAGCAGCGTGTCATTAGTGGATGTTCACGGTCAGGGACAAGTCGCTTCCTTGTCCTCTTCAGCAAAAACAACAACAGAGAAGGATGCGGCAGGCGACACAACGGGTTACTCCATTGAGCTCTTTACACATACCATCCCTGGCTTAGAAAGTGAAACAGTTAACAGGCCATGCCCATTACAAGTTGAATCGGACATGGAGTGCACAGATGCACAGCCACAGCCAGATTACTATGCTGTTCCTTTGACTCAGACCACCACATTGCCCTCGCAATGTACTGATCCAGAATCAGACCCTGATGAGACTATGGTGCCCCGTCACGAACGCTATACCACCAGCTTACACGGTGACACAGACGAAGTTGCACACGAAATAGAAGAGGAGGTCATAGATGACCCAGTTGTTGACCCCGATTGGCAGCCATTGGGGGAACAGGGTGCAGGCGGCAGTATCTCTGAAGCGGAGGAGGAGGAGACGCAGAAGGCATCACCATCGCAACAGGTTCCATCTGCCAGGCCCGTATCTGGCCAGAAACGCGTGGCAAAACCAGTTGTAGGACAGCATGGACATCCGGTTAAAGAAGCTCAGTCTGCAATGCCTGAAAAGGTATCCTATAGTAGAAAGAGTGCAGTCTGGCATTTTTTGAAACAACATCCAAATGATCAGTGCAAAGTCATCTGTCAAAAATGTTCAACTACCTTAAGCAGAGGTCAGAATCTGAAAAGTCTAAATACAAGTTGCATGCATAGACATTTAACCACCATGCATTTGCAAGCCTGGACTAACTACCAAACGTCCCTTAAGGTTGTAGCACCCTCGGCCAATGAAGCTAGTCAGCAATGCTACATCCCTTCCCTCACTGTAAGCCCACCATTTCCGCATTACCTGCAGCAAATGTGCAGATTTCGTCGCCAGGCCAAAGCAGTCAGGGAATCACCAGTTTCGTAGTAGGAAACACTGCATGTAGGGCACCAGCAAGAATACCATCTCCAACCCTCTCTGTCTGCCATGTCCACTGGCACCCCCGCTAGTTCCACGATCTGCAGCTCTCCAGTCCAGCTCACCCTACATGAGACTCTCGTTAGGAAAAGGAAGTACTCATCCTTGCATCCGCGTACACAGGGTTTGAACCCCACATTGCTAGACTAATCTCATTAGAGATGATGCCCTACCATTTAGTTGAGAGCGAAGCTTTCAAAGCCCCGATGGACTACGCAGAACCACGCTACGAGCTACCCAGTCAACACTTCTTTTCGAGAAATGCCATCCCAGCCCTCCACCAGCATGTAAAAGACCGCATCGTCCATGCACTCAGGCAATCTGTGAGTACAAAGGTGCACCTGACAACAGATGCATGGACCAGTAGGCATGGCCAGGGACGTTATGTGTCCATCACGGCTCACTGGGTTAATGTGGTGGATGCAGGGTTCACAGGGGACAGCAATATTGGGACAGTTCTGCCTAGCCCACGGTCTAGGAAACAGTTGGCTGTAGGCGTTCGCCCCCCCCTCCTCCTCATCCTCCTGCAGAAGCAAGAGCTCGTCCACAGACCGCAGTCGCACGAGCACTCCATCCGCAGCTGCCACTATTGCACACGAGGTGTCCCATTATGGGACACCTAGTGGCAAGCGTCAGCAGGCTGTATTGGCAATGAAGTGTTTGGGCGACAACAGACACACCACGGAAGTTCTGTCCGAGTTCTTGCAGAAAGAAACTCAGTCATGGCTGGGCACTGTACATCTTGAGGCAGGCAAGGTACTGAGTGATAACGGAAGGAATTTTATGGCTGCCATAGCCCTTTCACAACTGAAACACATTCCTTGCCTGGCTCACACCTTAAACCTGGTGGTGCAGTGCTTCCTGAAAAGTTATCCGGGGTTACCCGACCTGCTCCTTCAAGTGCGCAGACTTTGCTCGCATATGCGCCGTTCGCCCGTGCACTCCAGCCGTATGCAGAGCCATCAGCGGTCTTTGAACCTTCCCCAGCATCGCCTAATCATCGACGTTGCAACAAGGTGGAACTCCACACTGCACATGCTTCAGAGACTGTGCGAACAGAGGCGTGCTGTTATGTATTTGAGGGAGGATACACATACACGGGTAGGCAGTTGGATGGCAGACATGGAGTTGTCAGGTGTGCAGCGGTCGAAGGTACAAGACATGTGTCAAGTCCTTCAGTGTTTTGAGGAATGCACACGGCTGGTTAGTGCAGACAACGCCATAATAAGCATGAGCATCCCCCTAATGCGTCTGCTGATGCAAAGTTTGACGCACATAAAGGAGCAGGCGTCTGCAGCCGAGGAAGAGGGAAGCCTTGATGACAGTCAGCCCTTGTCTGGTCAGGGCAGTCTACAGGACGAAGTAGCGGGCGAAGAGGAGGAGGACGAGGGGGATGATGGGTTTGAGTATTTTTTGTATGAGGAATCTTCTCTGGGGCCAATAGCAATTGGTGGCGTGGCAAGGCCGGGTTCTGGTTCTTTGAGGTTCACAAGTGACGTAGATTTGCCTGTAACTGCCCCTCAACCCAGCACAACCGCAGATTTGACAACTGAAACTTTGGCCCACATGGCGGATTATGCCTTACGTATCCTCAAAAGGGACCCACGCATTATTAAAATGATGACCGATGACGATTACTGGTTGGCCTGCCTCCTTGATCCTCGCTATAAAGGCAAATTGCAAAATATCATGCCACATGAGAACCTCGAACAAATATTAGCAAACAAACAAGCAACTCTTGTAGACCGTTTATCAAAAATAGGAGAAATATCTGCCTAGTTAAATGGCAATGCTCCAAATAGGAATAAACATCAAAGAAGGAAAAATAGAAGCAATATAGCCATAAAATAGTCAAATTTTATTAGAACACATATATACAAAACATATTCAAATGGATAAAAAATGGGGCAGAAAAATATGCAAATAGAATAACCACCGTCAGGCAAAGCATGGTGCAAAAATGCCAATTATGCCATATAAAGACTATATATAGGTTAAATAACTCCAATCAAATCTAATAATTCATGCGCAATATAGAGCAAAAAGGTAAGGAAGAGTCACAAAAGGACTTCTAATAATAGACTTCTAATAATAGAATAATAATAGGTATGGGTGTAGCATACATTGCGCATAAATTAGAATGTCAAACAGGCATGCTAGAAAGTTCTACCGAAAAATATCCTCATAACACATATAGAGTTAACTAAAAAATGTAAAGATCCTCAAAAATAAATCATGATAAGGTAAATAAAGTGCCGCAAAGCAAACTATATATTAGGACAAGGATCCTTAACCTTAGTTTTGCAACAGAAACCATGTATGCAATATGATACAAATAGTGCTGAGTCCGTGTCTAAAAAGAAGTTAGATAACTTAAAAAGTGCATACAGCTAGTCAGTAGCAGCAGCGGATCAAATACGGATAGAAAACCTATCTCAATGTAAACTCATATGTGTAAAAGTTTATAGCAAGTGCGAGGATAGCAGCCAGGGGAATTACCTGTCGGTGGCAGCAGCATCCCGACGCGCGTTTCGCGTATAGCTTCGTCCGGGGATGAATGCATACTGAGTGTATGTTGCCAGATGCTTAAGTAGTAGAGGTTAGAACAGGATTGGATGCAGTTAAGTGACGGCGCTTCCGTGAGCGCTCCTGCCTGCTGCCGCCGCTGATCGGCGTCATGTGACGCCTGACCACTCATCCCCCGCCCGACGCGTCAGAGCGGGGGGCGGATCAGGCGCCAACTGAGACGCGTCTCCACGGTGACAACAAACACAGGGAGCCCACGCAAGCGCACACTGCGCTTAAGAATACCAAGGGGTACGGGTGTCAGCTAAGACGCGTCTCCATAGTAGCCAAAGGAACAAGGAGCCCGCGCAGGCGCACATCGCGCTACAGGTAAAAAGAGTGCAAAGCTAGCCTAGAGCCGTCTCCATGTTAAAGATGACCCGAATGAACGAAGATTGCCCCATAAACGATGTCAAAAGACAGCAGACGTTATCAATAAAGGTCACAAATGGCCGCAGAGGGGATTTTACCAAGACGGTTACTATGTGATGGAAGGAGAAACCTCCAACCAAGAATAAGGAAAAAGAAGTGCTATTCCAAATTTACAGTAATACACACCTATAATCTATAGTGAGCAAGAAAAAAGGTGCTCCACGTTATCTAAGTGCACTCTTGAGAAGTTATAACCTTATAGTCTATGAAAAAAATTGTTTAAAATGTACATAAAAAAACATAAAACACATAAATATAAATACATTACTGTAAAGAAACATGCAATAACAGTAAATATTAGTGCGGAAAAGTGCCTGTGCAGTGTATAATTCACCGTATAAAGAGCATATAGGCATATGCAGCAAGTGTCCATAAACAAATGTCCATAAGAAGATGTTTTTATTGATGAAGAATTTGTCTTTCTTGATATGGCAATCCCGACTTGTTCCAACTTCATATAACAATCAGGCTAGAGCAAGGTGAAATATTCATAGCGACGTCAGACCCCGTAAAGATGGATAAAACAATCGTGATTTGAACCAATACTTCACAGCGCCAGTCAACTAACTAGAGAAATAAAGACCAAAGATTAAAAATGAATACTAAATAAGCAATAAAAGCATACCTACAAACAACGAAAAGCAAACATTAAAAAAATATAAATGCAGAAAGTTTTTACAAGAATGGGGCAAAACTAAGAACTTCGTTTAAACCTGACGGTTGGATGGAACCCATCCTAAAGATCCACTGGGCCTCTAGCTGTGCTAGTGTCTTCCTCCAGTTACCTCCCCGGGTGTCAACATACACTTTGTCGATGCCAGTGACAGACAGGAGCGTGGCATCACAGTTGTGGAATTTCCTAAAATGCCTAGGAATGGGCTTTAGGAATGAGGAGTCATCTACCTTAGAGGCATTAATGATGTCTCGATAGTGTTCTCTTGCCCTGGTTTTAAGTGACCTAGATGTGAGTCCCATATATGTCTTAGGGCAAGTGCAGGTTGCTATATATACTACCCCAGTAGTGTTACATGTGATATGGTGCGTGATGGTGAATGTGTTCTTACCGTCACATGATTTGAACTCAGTTGCACGAAGCATATTGGGGCAAGCGATGCACTCCCCACAAGGATAGAATCCCCATTTCGGGCCTCTGGAGGTGAAACTTTTCTCTATTTGTGGTCCGCGATAGTAGCTATGAACAAGTTGATCTTTTAAATTTGGGGATCGACGGTATGTAATAGCTGGATTCTGCGTAAGGTGTTTAGCAAGAGTACGGTCTGTCAATAAAATAGGCCAGTATTTCTTCAAAGCCTCCCTCATTTCAGACCACTTGCCGTTGTATGTAGAGATAAAGCGCCCCATTGGATCGGCAGCGATTTTCCCGTTGTTGTGGGGTTGCAGTAAATTCAAACGACTCGCATCTCTGGCTTTTTTATAACCTTTCTTAATACTTCTATTTGAATAACCTCGATCTTTAAATCTTGCCGTGAGTGCATTAGCTTGTTCATGGAACGTCACATCATTCGAGCAGATTCGTCTGGCCCTCAAAAATTGCCCCGTGGGAATACTGCTAATGAGGGGTTTGGGATGGAAAGATGAGGCATAGAGCAGGTTATTCACGGCTGTTTTCTTCCTAAAGACATCTGTTTCCAGGGTTTTTCCCACCATCCCTGAAATTTGAATGTCCAAGAAGTCAATGGTGGTTTGACTATACTTAACGGTTAGTTTAATGTTCAATTCATTGTCATTGAGGATTTTAACAAATTCAAGGAGGTCCCGCTCTAGACCCTGCCAGATGAACAGAATGTCATCTATATAGCGGGTCCAGAACAGGACCCCCTCGATGTATGCCACCGGTTTAGTGAAAAACAGCCCCCTCTCCCACATACCTAAAAACAAATTTGCGTATGAGGACTCAAAAGCTGCACCCATAGCGGTGCCTTGCTTTTGGAGGTAGATGGTCTCCTTTAAAGATGAAAAAATTGTGTTCCAGGGCAAAGGTTAACAAAGTGAGAAGAAACTCAACAAAGTCAGGGTCATGCTCAGTCATTGTCAAAAATGTCCTAACCGCCTGAATTCCATCTTGATGGTGGATGGATGTGTACCCATGTAACTTTTTGTCATCCTGCAGTGAGCCTACTTTGTGGTGTTAGGCCTACTAGCAGTGTCTGTCTGCGCCACTTAATACAGCTGTCCTCCTCTAAAAAAAAAAATGGCGGATTTTCAGCTTGTCAGAATTATACAACTGCATTGGGGCCACAAGTTTCGTTGTGGTCTACATACTGAGTCTTCCGCTCCAAGGTGTTCTCTCTGTTGCCTCTCCTTCGCTTCTATCTTGAAGCTCTTGTTAAGTAGTTGTTGAAACAACACTGCATTAGGCCTACAAGTTGTGTCCGGGTTGTAGAGACGATGTCTGCCGCTCCAAGGTGTTCTCCAGGTTGCCTCTCCATAGCTTCAATCTTCATGCTCTTATTAAGTAGTTGTTGAAACAACACTGCATTAGGCCTACAAGTTGGGTCTGGGTTGTAGAGACGGTATCTCCCGCTGCAAGGTGTTCTCCAGGTTGCCTCTCCATAGCTTCAATCTTCATGCTCTTGTTAAGTAGTTGTTGAAACAACACTGCATTAGGCCTACAAGTTGGGTCTGGGTTGTAGAGACGGTGTCTGCCGCTCCAATGTGTTCTCCAGGTTGCCTCTCCATGGTGTTCTCCAGGTTGCCTCTCCATAGCTTCAATCTTCATGCTCTTGTTAAGTAGTTGTTGAAACAACACTGCATTAGGCCTACAAGTTGGGTCTGGGTTGTAGAGATGGTGTCTCCCGCTCCAAGGTGTTCTCCAGGTTGCCTCTCCATAGCTTCAATCTTCATGCTCTTGTTAAGTAGATGTTGAAACAACACTGCATTAGGCCTACAAGTTGGGTCTGGGTTGTAGAGACGGTGTCTCCCGCTCCAAGGTGTTCTCCAGGTTGCCTCTCCATAGCTTCAGTCTTCATGCTCTTGTTAAGTAGTTGTTTAAACAACACTGTATTAGGCCTACAAGCTGGGTCTGGGTTGTAGAGACGGTGTCTGCCGCTCCAAGGTGTTCTCCAGGTTGCCTCTCCATGGTGTTCTCCAGGTTGCCTCTCCATAGCTTCTATCTTCTAGCTCTCGTTAAGTAGTTGTTGAAACAACACTGCATTAGGCCTACAAGTTGGGTCTTGCTTGTGGAGACGGTGTCTCTCGCTCCAAGGTGTTCTCCAGGTTGCCACATAATCAAAGCTGCATAGAGCCTATTTTGTTATTTTAGGCCTACTAAGTCTTTCTGCGGTCCCTCCTTCCAATTGTCCTACACTGAGCACACCAATGAAGACCGTGTACCCATGTAACCTTTTTTAAACCTGCGTCGAGCCAACTTTGTGGTGTAAGGCCTACTTGCAGTGTCTGGCTGCGCCACTCAATACAGCTGTCCTCTTTAAAAAAATGACCTGCAATTATCAGGTTTTCAGCCTATCGGAATTTTAAAACTGCAGTGGGGCTACTAGTTTGTTTGGGGCCTACTAACAGTGACTGCCGCTCCAAGGTGTTCTCCTGGTTGCCTTTCCTGAGCTTCTATCTTCAGGCTCTTGTTAAATAGTTGTTAAATGGAACAACTGCATTTGGCCTACTAGTTGGGTTGGGGCCTACTAACAGTGTCTGCCGCTCCTTGCTATTCTCGTGGTTTCCTGTCCTGAAATTCCATTTTCAGGCTCTCTTTAAGTAGTTGTTAATGTTAGACTGCATTTGGCCTACTAGTTGGGTTGGGGCCTACTATCGGTGTCTGCCACTCCTTGCTGTTCTCTGTTATGAACTGGTGGTTTAGGAGCAACATGGGACGAGCTCTGAAGGAGGTGGTACCTGTACTGACCGCAGTTCCTAAGTTCAACACAACACTAGAAGTAGCCGTGGGATGTTCCTGTCACTCCCTAGACACCTCGTCACAGCCTGAGAACTAACTACCCCTAAAGATAGAAACAGGAAAGCTATGTTGCCTCAGAGAAAATCCCCAAAGGACAGATAGCCCCCCACAAATAATGACTGTGAGTGAAGAGGGGAAAAGACATACGTAGAATGAAACCAGGATGTAGCAAAGGAGGCCAGTCTAGCTAGATAGATAGGACAGGACGGAATACTGTGCGGTCAGTATTCAAAACTAGAAAAACCTACACAGAGTTTACAAAAATCTCCACACCTGACTAAAGGTGTGGAGGGTAAATCTGCTTCCCAGAGCTTCCAGCTTAACTGAATAAATCCATACTGACAAGCTGGACAAAAACATAGAATGTACGGAACAATTAAATCCACAACATGTGGACAGAAAAGAGCAAAGCAAGGACTTATCTTTGCTGAACTGGTCAGGATATCAGGGAAATCCAAGCAGAGATGTGAATCCAACCAGGAACCATTGACAAGTGGCACAAGCTGAAGGAAAGAGACAGGCTAGATAGCCGAGCAGAAAAGACAATCAGTGGAAGCAGCTGCTGACTGCTAAATCCAAGGAGCAGCCATTCCACTTAAAGCCACCCAAGGGAGCCCAAGAGCAGAACTCACAAAAGTGCCACTTACAACCACCGGAGGGAGCCCAAGAGCGGAATTCACAACAGTACCCCCCCTTGAGGAGGGGTCACCGAACCCTCACCAGAGCCCCCCAGGCCGATCAGGATGAGCCAAGTGAAAAGCACGAACCAAATCGGCGGCATGGACATCGGAGGCAACAACCCAAGAATTATCCTCCTGGCCATAACCCTTCCACTTGACAAGATACTGAAGCCTCCGCCTCGAAAAACAAGAATCCAAAATTTTCTCAACCTCATATTCCAACTCTCCCTCAACCAACACCGGGGCAGGAGGATCAACCGAGGGAACAACGGGCACCACATATCTCCGTAACAAAGATCTATGGAAAACATTATGAATGGCAAAAGAGGCTGGAAGGGCCAAATGAAAAGACAGGGGATTGATAATTTCAGAAATCTTATCAGGACCAATAAACCGAGTCTTAAACTTAGGGGAAGAAACCTTCATAGGAACATGACGAGAAGACAAGCAAACCAAATCCCCCACACGAAGCCGGGGACCAACACACCGACGGCGGTTAGCAAAACGTTGAGCCTTTTCCTGAGACAACGTCAAATTGTCTACCACATGAGTCCAAATCTGCTGCAGCCTGTCCACCACAGAATCCACACCAGGACAATCAGAAGGCTCAACCTGCCCCGAAGAAAAACGAGGATGAAAACCAAAATTACAAAAGAAAGGTGAAACCAAAGTAGCCGAACTAGCCCTATTATTAAGGGCAAACTCGGCCAACGGCAAGAAAGCCACCCAATCATCCTGATCAGCAGACACAAAGCATCTCAAAATAGGTTTCCAAGGTCTGATTAGTTCGCTCAGTTTGGCCATTTGTCTGAGGATGAAACACCGAAGAAAAAGACAAATCAATGCCCATCCTAGCACAAAAGGCCCGCCAAAACCTAGAAACAAACTGAGAACCTCTGTCAGACACAATATTCTCAGGAATGCCATGCAAACGAACCACATGCTGAAAAAACAATGGAACCAAATCTGAGGAGGAATGCAACTTAGGCAAAGGTACCAGATGGACCATTTTAGAGAACCGGTCACAAACCACCCAGATAACAGACATCTTCTGGGAAACAGGGAGATACGAAATAAAATCCATGGAAATATGCGTCCAGGGCCTCTCGGGGACCAGCAAAGGCAAAAGCAACCCACTAGCGCGGGAACAGCAAGGCTTGGCCCGGGCGCAAGTCCCACAGGACTGCACAAAAGCACGCACATCCCGCGACAAGGAAGGCCACCTAAAGGACCTAGCAACCAAATCTCTGGTACCAAAAATCCCAGGATGACCAGCCAACACTGAACAATGAACCTCAGAAATTACCTTACTTGTCCATCTATCAGGAACAAACAGCTTCCCCACTGGACAGCGGTCAGGTTTATCAGCCTGAAATTCCTGAAGCACCCGCCGCAAATCAGGGGAGATGGCAGAAAGAATCACCCCTTCCTTAAGAATGCCAACCGGCTCAAGGACTCCAGGAGAATCAGGCAAAAAACTCCTAGAGAGGACATCAGCCTTAACATTCTTAGATCCTGGAAGATACGAGACCACAAAATCAAAACGGGAGAAAAACAGGGACCATCGAGCCTGTCTAGGGTTCAGCCGCTTGGCCGACTCGAGGTAAATCAGATTCTTATGATCAGTCAAGACCACAACGCGGTGCCTGGCTCCCTCAAGCCAATGTCGCCACTCCTCAAGTGCCCACTTCATAGCCAACAAATCACGATTGCCGACGTCATAATTGCGCTCTGCAGGTGTAAACTTTCTGGAAAAAAAAGCACACGGTTTCATCAAAGAACCATCAGAATTCCTCTGGGACAAAACGGCCCCTGCCCCAATCTCAGAAGCGTCAACCTCAACTTGAAAAGGAAGAGGAACATCCGGCTGACGCAACACAGGGGCAGAAGTAAATCGGCGTTTAAGCTCCTGAAAGGCCTCAACAGCCGCAGAGGACCAATTTGTCACATCAGCGCCTTTCTTCGTCAAATCAGTAAGGGGCTTAACCACACTGGAAAAGTTGGCAATGAAACGGCGATAGAAATTAGCAAAGCCCAAAAATTTCTGAAGGCTCTTCACAGATGTGGGTTGAATCCAGTCATGAATGGCTTGGACCTTAACAGGATCCATTTCCATAGACAAGGGAGAAAAAAAAAAAACTCCAAAAAAGAGACCTTCTGAAATCCGAATAGGCACTTAGACCCCTTCACAAATAAAGCATTATCACGAAGGATCTGGAATACCCTCCTGACCTGCTTCACATGAGACTCCCAGTCATCGGAAAAAATCAAAATATCATCCAAATATACACCCATGAATTTATCAAGATAATTGCGGAAAATATCATGCATGAAGGATTGGAACACAGATGGAGCATTAGAAAGCCCGAATGGCATCACAAGGTATTCAAAATGGCCTTCGGGCGTATTAAATGCAGTTTTCCATTCGTCACCCTGTTTAATACGAACAAGATTATATGCCCCACGAATGTCAATCTTAGTAAACCAACTAGCCCCCTTAATCCGAGCAAACAAATCAGAAAGCAAAGGCAAGGGGTATTGGAATTTGACCGTGATCGTATTAAGTAGACGATAATCTATACAGGGTCTCAAGGAGCCATCCTTCTTAGCAACAAAAAAGAAACCCGCTCCCAATGGTGACGAAGACGGACGAATATGCCCCTTCTCCAAAGACTCCTTAACATAACTCCGCATGGCGGCATGCTCTGGCACAGACAGATTGAAAAGTCGGCCCTTAGGGAACTTGCAGCCAGGAATCAAGTCAATAGCACAATCACAGTCCCTGTGCGGTGGAAGGGAACTGGACTTGGGCTCATCAAATACATCCTGGAAATCCGACAAAAACTCAGGGACCTCAGAAGAGGGGGAAGAGCAAATTGACATCAAAGGAACGTCACTATATACCCCTTGACAACCCCAACTAGTCACAGACGTAGTTTTCCAATCCAGCACCGGATTATGTTCCTGTAACCATGGAAAACCCAGTACAACAACATCATGCAGGTTATGCAACACCAGAAAACGGCAATCTTCCTGATGTGCTGGAGCCATGAACATGGTCATCTGCGTCCAGTACTGAGGTTTATCCATGGCCAATGGTGTAGCATCAATGCCCCTCAAAGGAATAGGGCCCTGCAAAGGCTGCAAGGAAAAACCACAGCGCCTGGCGAATTCTAAGTCCATTAAGTTCAGGGCAGCGCCTGAATCCACAAATGCCATGACAGAAAAGGACGATAATGAGCAAATCAGGGTCACAGATAAGAGAAATTTAGGCTGTACAGTACTGATGGTAACAGACCTAGCGACCCTCTTAGTACGCTTAGGGCAATCAGAAATAACATGAGCAGAATCACCACAGTAAAAACACAGCCTATTCTGACGTCTGAATTCCTGCCGTTCTGTCCTAGTCAAAATCCTATCACATTGCATAGGCTCAGGACTCTGCTCAGAGGACACTGCCATATGGTGCACAGCTTTGCGCTCGCGCAGACGCCGATCAATCTGAATGGCTAGAGACATAGATTCGCTCAAACCAGCAGGCGTAGGGAAGCCCACCATAACATCTTTAAGGGCTTCAGAAAGACCTTTTCTGAAAATTGCAGCCAGAGCATCCTCATTCCAATTAGTGAGCACAGACCATTTTCTAAATTTCTGGCAGTATAATTCTGCCGCTTCCTGACCTTGACACAGGGCCAACAGGGTTTTTTCGGCATGATCCACAGAATTGGGTTCGTCATACAATAATCCGAGTGCTTGAAAAAATGCGTCTACATTCAGCAATGCCGGATCCCCTGATTCAAGGGAGAATGCCCAGTCCTGAGGGTCACCACGCAGCAAGGACATGATGATTTTAACTTGCTGAATGGGATCACCAGAAGAACGGGGTTTCAAAGCAAAAAACAATTTGCAGTTATTTTTAAAGTTCAAAAACTTGGATCTGTCCCCAAAAAACAAATCAGGAGTAGGAATTTTAGGCTCTAAAGCCGGAGTCTGGACAACATAATCTTGGATACTCTGTACTCTTGCAAGTTGATCCACACGAGAAAACAAACCCTGAACATCCATGCCAGCGCCAAAATCCTGAACCACCCAGAGATTAAGAGGAAAAAAAGACAAAACAGAGTGCAGAAAAAAAAATGGCTCAGAATTTTTTTTTCCTTCTTTTGAGATGCATTTAATTCATTTTTGGCCACTTGTACTGTTATGAACTGGTGGTTTAGGAGCAACATGGGACGAGTTCTGAAGGAGGTGGTACCTGTACTGACCGCAGTTCCTAAGCTCAACACAACACTAGAAGTAGCCGTGGGATGTTCCTGTCACTCCCTAGACACCTCGTCACAGCCTGAGAACTAACTACCCTAAAGATAGAAACAGGAAAGCTATCTTGCCTCAGAGAAAATCCCCAAAGGACAGATAGCCCCCCACAAATAATGACTGTGAGTGAAGAGGGAAAAGACATACGTAGAATGAAACCAGGATGTAGCAAAGGAGGCCAGTCTAGCTAGCTAGATAGGACAGGATGGAATACTGTACGGTCAGTATTAAAAACTTGAAAAATCCACACAGAGTTTACAAAAATCTCCACACCTGACTAAAGGTGTGGAGGGTAAATTTGCTTCCCAGAGCTTCCAGCTTAACTGAATAAATCCATACTGACAAGCTGGACAAAAACATAGAATGTACGGAACAATTAAATCCACAACATGTGGACAGAAAAGAGCAAAGCGAGGACTTATCTTTGCTGAACTGGTCAGGATATCAGGGAAATCCAAGCAGAGATGTGAATCCAACCAGGAACCATTGACAAGTGGCACAAGCTGAAGGAAAGAGCCAGGCTAAATAGCCGAGCAGAAAAGACAATCAGTGGAAGCAGCTGCTGACTGCTAAATCCAAGGAGCAGCCATTCCACTTAGAACCACCGGAGGGAGCCCAAGAGCAGAACTCACAAAAGTGCCACTTACAACCACCGGAGGGAGCCCAAGAGCGGAATTCACAACAGTTCTCCTCCACTGAACAAACCAGTGCCACCTGTTTACTTCTGTTACCAATTTTGAACTGCATTTAGCCTACTTACTGATTTGGGCCTACTCACTGTGTCAGCCTCTCATTACAGTTGTACTCCACTGAACAAAGCAATGCCCCCTGGTTAGTCCTGTTACCAATTTTGAACTGCATTTAGCCCACTTTATTCTTTGGACCTATATCTGTGTTTCCTCCTCATCCTGCCCATTGCCCAGCCAGTGATAGATGAGTCTGCTGGTACATTGACCCATAATGCAACATTCCCCGTGCACGCTACACAGCAAGATTGTGACCCTGCTGAAAGTCAGGTTCCCCTTCCCGCATACCATACCACCTCACACGGGGACAAAGAGGAAGGTGCAGATGAAAGTGCAGGTTCCTTCATCAGGTGGGGGGAGGAATACTCGTTGGCGACGTCACTGGCACAGGGCCCCTCATAGTACGCAAAAGTGTCGCTGCCGGTGGGAGGCGCCCCCGCCGTGCAAACACACCGCCGTACTTTGAGGGGCCCTGTGCCAGTGCCAATGCCAACGAGTGCCCCCCCTGCTTGCTCAGGATCACAGCACTTGCAAAGTTGAAATACTTACCTCTCCCTGCTCCACTGCCGTGACGTGGTCCAGATTTCCTAGGCCCACTAAATACTTGAACCAGCCCTACCCCCCACAACTTTAGCCAAATGACCCCCAATTTCCAATGCCTTACTATTATTATAAGGTAAATTAAGATTGACAAGCTTCAGTAACAAGAATGTATGTTTTGCCATTAAAATGGGCACTGGACATGTTTTCCTGGCCTCCACTCACTGCCGACTATGCTCCCCCATTGACTTGCATTGGGTTTCGTGTTTCTGTCGATCCCCGACTTTTCGCAATAATCGGCCGATTCCACTCGACTCGACTTTTGAGATAGTCGGGTTTCGGGAAACCCGACTCGACCCTAAAAAACCAAGTCGCTCAACCCTAGTTAAATGTAATGTCCAGGACATTAACCAAAAAGGCATGTAGTTTCTAACAGAGGCAACTACCTGCTTGTTGTACCAGGCACCGGTTATTGACCACTGATGACAGAGATTCAGCTACTCCCTGTCAGCAGAGCATCAGTTTATCTTCCTGTTGACAGGGTGGGACTACTGATGCCATGCTGATTGACAGTTAGCTTCCCCCAATTAGGCAGGGGAAGCCAGCTGTCAATCAGCATGACAACAGTAATCCCGCCCCGCTAACACAAAAAGAAATGTTGACAGGGAGTAGCTGAATCTCTAGCAGAAGCAGCCAACAACAGGCACCGGGTACAACAGATAGGTACATGCAGGGTCGGCGTCAGCACCCGGCGTACCCAGGCAAGTGCCGGGGCCCTGGCGAGGCAGGGGGCCCATTCAAGGCTGGCATTAAGGGCAGGCAGCTGCCAGTGCCCAGGACCACCGCTCCCCAAGGGGCCCTCAGCTAGCGGCACATCACGGAGCTGACTCGGCAGGGGAAAGGGAGCAGCCAGGAGCTGTCTAATTATACTCACCTACTCCTCGCGGCTGGCATGGTCCCTGCAGGTCCCCGGCTCCCCAGCTTCTTCCTGTACTGAGCGGTCACATGGTACTGCTCATTACAGTAATGAATATGCGGCTCTACCTCCCATAAGGGTGGAGCCGCATATTCATTACTGTCATGAGCAGTAACGGTGACCGCTCAATACAGGAAGACGCTGCCAGCGCCAGGAGCAGGTGAGTATAACGGGGAGGGGAGCGCTGAGCGATATTCACCTGCTCCTCCTTCCAGCCGCCGCTCCATCTTCCACGTCCTCTGCAGTGATGCTGAGGTCAGAGGGCACGGTGACATGGTTAGTGCGTGCCCTCTGCCTGAGCATCAGTGCAGAAGACACTGAAGAAGATGGAGCGGCAGCTGTAACAAGGACAGGTGAATATTGAAAGTGTCAGGGGCCTGAGCGACGGAGAGGTGAGTATATGATTTTTTTTTTGTTTATCGCAGCAACAGCAAATGGGGCAAGTGTCTGTATGGAGCATCTTATGGGGCAATAACGTTTGTGTAGCACTATATGGGGCAAGTGTCTGTATTGGGCCATAATGTTTGTGCAGCACTATATGGGGCAAGGGTCTGTATGGGGCCATAACGTTTGTGCAACACTATATGGGGCAAGTGTCTGTATGGGGCCATAACGTTTGTGCAGCACTATATGGGGCAAGTGTCTGTGTGGAGCATCTATGGGCCACAACGTTTGTGCAGCACTATTTTGGGCAAGTGTCTCTATATACTATGTGGGCCGTGTTATATACTATGTGGGCTGTGCTATATACTATATGGCTGTTCTGTAAACTACGTGGGCCATGTTATATACTATGTGGCTGTGCTATATACTATATGGGCTGTGCTATATACTACATGGCTGTGTTATATGCTACGTGGGCTGTTATATACTACATGGCTGTGTTATATGCTACGTGGCTGCGCTATATACTACGGGGGCTGTGTTATATATTACATGGCTGCGTTTATATGCGATCATGAATCGTGTTATGTGTTAAAGGGGGCGCTCACTGAGACTCTTTCGCCCGGGGACCTCAAAAACCTGGAGCTGGCCCTGGGTGCATGTCTCTGTTAGTAACTACATGCTTTTTTCTAAAGTCCCAGATATCCTCTTTAAATATAAAGATTAGAAATATTAATATGTGCTCTTGTCTTTTTCAATAGTAGTGTTTATTTGTATTGCAAAGTTCAAGCACCACTGTGTTAGGAGTAGAGTTTCCTCTGCTGCACAGGGGGAATCTCGATCCGTGTCTGCTGCGGTCTCTGTTGTGAATTCTGTGGCAGAGCTCCCTCTTGTGGTCACAAGTGGTACTTCGGCTGATTCTCTCTGTGAGCTTCCGTTGGTGGAGGAAAGTGGTACTGCGGCTTCTGAGTTTCCTTCCTCAGGTGATATGGTGAAGTCGTTAGGTGCTGCTCTATTTAACTCCACCTAGTGCTTTGATCCTGGCCTCCAGTCAATGTTCTAGTATTGGACCTGTCTCCTCCTGGATCGTTCCTGTGGCCTGCTGCTCTGCATAGCTAAGTTATTCTTTGCTATTTGTTGCTGTTTTTTTCTGTCCAGCTTGTCTATTTGTTTTTTCCTGCTTGCTGGAAGCTCTGGGATGCAGAGGGTGTACCTCCGTGCCGTTAGTTCGGTACGGAGGGTCTTTTTGCCCCCTTTGCGTGGTTTTTGTAGGGTTTTGTGTTGACCGCAAAGTTACCTTTCCCATCCTCGCTCTGTTCAGAAAGTTGGGCCTCGCTTTGCTAAATCTATTTCATCTCTACGTGTGTCTTTTCATCTTAACTCACAGTCATTATATGTGGGGGCTGCCTTTTCCTTTGGGGATATTTCTCTGAGGCAAGGTAGGCTTATTTTCTATCTTCAGGCTAGCTAGTTTCTCAGGCCGTGCCGAGTTGCATAGGGAGCGTTAGGCGCAATCCACGGCTGCCTTTAGTGTTGTTTGAGAGGATTAGGGATTGCGGTCAACAGAGTTTTCACGTCTCAGAGCTCTTTCTTGTTTTTTGGGTTATTGCCAGGTCACTGTATGTGCGCTGACCTCTATGTCCATTGTGGTACTGAATTACCTTTCATAACAGTACTGGAGGCCCAAAGTACTAATGATTCTCAATAGAGGGAAAAAAGAAGTTCTGAGACCATTTTTTTTTCTTTGCACTGTGTTTTGCCTTTTTTTTCCCCTAGACATTTGGGTGATTCAGTACACAGGTGTGGACATGGATATTCAGGGTCTGTGCTCTTCATTGGATAATCTCGTTATAAATGTACAAAAGATTCAAGATTTGGTGGTTCAGAAGCCTATGTTAGAACCAAGAATTCCTATTCCTGATTTGTTTTATGGTGATAGAGCCAAGTTTGTGAATTTCAAAAATAATTGCAAACTGTTTCTGGCCTTGAAACCTCGCTCCTCTGGTGATCCAGTTCAACAAGTGAGAATTGTTATTTCTTTTTTGCGTGGCGATCCTCAGGACTGGGCATTTTCCCTTGCGCCAGGGGATCCTGCATTAAGTAATATTGATGCGTTTTTTCCTGGCGCTCGGATTGCTGTACGATGAGCCTAATTCAGTGGATCAGGCAGAGAAGAATTTGCTGGCTCTGTGTCAGGGTCAGGATGAGATAGATGTATATTGTCAGAAATTTAGAAAGTGGTCTGTACTCACTCAGTGGAATGAATCTGCGCTGGCAGCTTTGTTCAGAAAGGGTCTCTCTGAGGCTCTTAAGGATGTCATGGTGGGATTTCCTATGCCTGCTGGTTTGAATGAGTCTTTGTCTTTGGCCATTCAGATCGGTCGACGCTTGCGCGAGCGTAAATCTGTGCACCATTTGGCGGTACTGCCTGAGGTTAAACCTGAGCCTATGCAGTGCGATAGGACTATGACTAGAGTTGAACGGCAGGAATACAGACGTCAGAATGGGCTGTGTTTCTACTGTGGTGATTCCACTCATGCTATCTCTGATTGTCCTAAGCGCACTAAGCGGTTCGCTAGGTCTGCCACCATTGGTACGGTACAGTCAAAATTTCTTCTGTCCGTTACCTTGATCTGCTCTTTGTCATTGTATTCTGTCATGGCATTTGTGGACTCAGGCGCTGCTCTGAATTTGATGGACTTGGAGTATGCTAGGCATTGTGGGTTTTTCTTGGAGCCCTTGCAGTGTCCTATTCCATTGAGAGGAATTGATGCTACGCCTTTGGCCAAGAATAAGCCTCAGTACTGGACCCAGCTGACCATGTGCATGGCTCCTGCACATCAGGAGGTTATTCGCTTTCTGGTGTTGCATAATCTGCATGATGTGGTCGTGTTGGGGTTGCCATGGCTACAAGTCCATAATCCAGTATTAGATTGGAAATCCATGTTTGTGTCCAGCTGGGGTTGCCAGGGGGTACATGGTGATGTCCCATTTCTGACTATTTCGTCATCCACCCCTTCTGAGGTTCCTGAGTTCTTGTCTGATTACCGGGATTTATTTGATGAGCCCAAGTCCGATACCCTACCTCCGCATAGGGATTGTGATTGTGCTATCGATTTGATTCCTGGTAGTAAATTTCCAAAAGGTCGACTATTTAATTTATCTGTGCCTGAGCACGCCACTATGCGGAGTTATGTGAAGGAGTCTTTGGAGAAGGGGCATATTCGCCCGTCATCGTCGCCATTAGGAGCAGAGTTCTTTTTTGTAGCCAAGAGGATGGTTCACTGAGACCTTGTAAAGATTACCGCCTTCTAAATAAGATCACGGTTAAATTTCAGTACCCTTTGCCATTATTATCTGATTTGTTTGCTCGCATTAAGGGGGCTAGTTGGTTCACCAAGATAGATCTTTCGTGGTGCGTATAATCTTGTGCGTATTAAGCAAGGCGATGAGTGGAAAACTGCATTTAATACGCCCGAGGGCCATTTTGAGTATCTAGTAATGCCATTCGGACTTGCCAATGCTCCATCAGTGTTTCAGTCCTTTATGCATGACATCTTCCGAGAGTACCTGGATAAATTCCTGATTGTGTACTTAGATGACATTTTGATCTTCTCGGATGATTGGGAGTCTCATGTGAAGCAGGTCAGAACGGTGTTTCAGGTCCTGCATGCTAATTCTTTGTTTGTGAAGGGATCAAAGTGTCTCTTTGGTGTGCAGAAGGTTTCATTTTTGGGGTTCATCTTTTCCCCTTCTACTATCGAGATGGACCCTGTTAAGGTCCAAGCCATCCATAATTGGACTCAGCCGACATCTCTGAAAAGTCTGCAAAAGTTCTTGGGCTTTGCTAATTTTTATCGTCGCTTCATCTGCAATTTTTCTAGTATTGCTAAACCATTGACCGATTTGACCAAGAAAGGTGCTGATGTGGTCAATTGGCCTTCTGCTGCTGTGGAAGCTTTTCAAGAGTTGAAGCGTCGTTTTTCTTCTGCCCCTGTGTTGTGTCAACCAGATGTTTCGCTTCTTTTCCAGGAAGTTTTCGCCTGCTGAGCGAAATTATGATGTGGGCAATCGAGAGTTGCTGGCCATGAAGTGGGCATTCGAGGAGTGGCGTCATTGGCTTGAAGGAGCTAAGCATCGCGTGGTGGTCCTGACTGATCATAAGAACTTGACTTATCTCGAGTCCGCCAAGCGGTTGAATCCTAGACAAGCTCGTTGGTCGTTGTTTTTTGCCCGTTTTGACTTTGTGATTTCATATCTTCCGGGCTCTAAAAATGTGAAGGCGGATGCTCTGTCTAGGAGTTCTGTGCCCGACTCTCCGGGTGTATCTGAGCCGGCGGGTATCCTCAAAGAGGGGGTAATTTCGTCTGCCATCTCCCCTGATTTGCGGCGGGTGCTGCAAAAATTTCAGGTTGATAAACCTGATCGTTGCCCAGCGGAGAAACTGTTTGTCCCTGATAGATAATTTTATTCGTCCACCTCTGAGGTTCATTGTTCGGTGTTGGCTGGTCATCCTGGAATCTTTGGTACCAGAGAGTTAGTGGCTAGATCCTTTTGGTGGCCATCTCTGTCGCGGGATGTGCGTACTTTTGTGCAGTCCTGTGGGATTTGTGCTCGGGCTAAGCCCTGCTGTTCTCGTGCCAGTGGGTTGCTTTTGCCCTTGCCGGTCCCGAAGAGACCTTGGACACATATCTCTATGGATTTTATTTCAGATCTTCCCGTCTCTCAAAAGATGTCAGTCATTTGGGTGGTCTGTGATCGCTTCTCTAAGATGGTCCATTTGGTACCCTTGTCTAAATTGCCTTCCTCCTCTGATTTGGTGCCATTGTTTTTCCAGCATGTGGTTCGTTTACATGGCATTCCAGAGAATATCGTTTCTGACAGACGTTCCCAGTTTGTTTCAAGGTTTTGGCGAGCCTTTTGTGGTAGGATGGGCATTGACTTGTCTTTTTCCTCGGCTTTCCATCCTCAGACTAATGGCCAGACCGAACGAACCAATCAGACCTTGGAAACATATCTGAGATGCTTTGTTTCTGCTGATCAGGATGACTGGGTGTCCTTTTTGCTTTTGGCTGAGTTCGCCCTTAATAATCGGGCCAGCTCGGCTACCTTGGTTTCACCGTTTTTCTGCAACTCTGGGTTCCATCCTTGTTTCTCTTCAGGGCAGGTTGAGTCTTCGGACTGTCCTGGTGTGGATACTGTGGTGGACAGGTTGCAGCAGATTTGGACTCATGTAGTGGACAATTTGACCTTGTCCCAGGAGAAGGCTCAACGTTTCGCTAATCGCAGACGCTGTGTGGGTCCCCGACTTCGGGTTGGGGACTTGGTTTGGTTATCTTCTCGTCATATTCCTATGAAGGTTTCCTCTCCTAAGTTTAAACCTCGTTTTATTGGTCCGTATAGGATTTCTGAGGTTCTTAATCCTGTGTCTTTTCGTCTGACCCTTCCAGATTCTTTTTCCATACATAACGTATTCCATAGGTCATTGTTGCGGAGATACGTGGCACCCGTGGTTCCATCTGTTGATCCTCCTGCCCCGGTTTTGGTGGAGGGGGAGTTGGAGTATATTGTGGAGAAGATTTTGGATTCTCGTGTTTCTAGACGGAAACTCCAGTATCTGGTTAAGTGGAAGGGTTATGCTCAGGAAGATAATTCCTGGGTCTTTGCCTCTGATGTCCATGCTCCCGATCTTGTTCGTGCCTTTCATATGGCTCATCCTGGTCGTCCTGGGAGCCCTGGTGAGGGTTCGGTGACCCCTCCTCAAGGGGGGGGTACTGTTGTGAATTCTGTGGCAGAGCTCCCTCTTGTGGTCACAAGTGGTACTTCGGCTGATTCTCTCTGTGAGCTTCCGTTGGTGGAGGAAAGTGGTACTGCGGCTTCTGAGTTTCCTTCCTCAGGTGATATGAAGTCGTTAGGTGCTGCTCTATTTAACTCCACCTAGTGCTTTGATCCTGGCCTCCAGTCAATGTTCTAGTATTGGACCTGTCTCCTCCTGGATCGTTCCTGTGGCCTGCTGCTCTGCATAGCTAAGTTATTCTTTGCTATTGTTTGCTGTTTTTTTCTGTCCAGCTTGTCTATTTGTTTTTTCCTGCTCGCTGGAAGCTCTGGGACGCAGAGGGTGTACCTCCGTGCCGTTAGTTCGGTACGGAGGGTCTTTTTGCCCCCTTTGCGTGGTTTTTGTAGGGTTTTGTGTTGACCGCAAAGTTACCTTTCCTATCCTCGCTCTGTTTAGAAAGTTGGGCCTCGCTTTGCTAAATCGATTTCATCTCTACGTGTGTCTTTTCATCTTAACTCACAGTCATTATATGTGGGGGCTGCCATTTCCTTTGGGGATATTTCTCTGAGGCAAGGTAGGCTTATTTTCTATCTTCAGGCTAGCTAGTTTCTCAGGCCGTGCCGAGTTGCATAGGGAGCGTTAGGCGCAATCCACGGCTGCCTTTAGTGTTGTTTGAGAGGATTAGGGATTGCGGTCAACAGAGTTCCCACGTCTCAGAGCTCGTTCTTATTTTTTGGGTTATTGCCAGGTCACTGTATGTGCGCTGACCTCTATGTCCATTGTGGTACTGAATTACCTTCATAACAGGTCTCCCATTCTGCTTCGGCCGCAGTGGGCTCTGCTCAGCGGAGGCGTCGCTCCCAGCGTCTTGCTGGGACTGATTCTGTGCAGAGGGTTACTGCTGCCTTTTCTGGCTCTCCTGTTGTACCCTGCACTGATATGCGGCGAGCCGGCTTCTCTGGGACTAAGTCCTTATTTGCACACACTGAGCATGCCCAGGGCAAGATCTCCCGTTGGAGATCGAGGGTCACATGCTCAGGCACTGCAGCACATCCCATTGGTCCTCTTGGCAGGTCGTGAAAGGGCAAAACTTCTGTAGCTGCTTCTTGTGCTGCAACTATATAAACTGCGCATGACCGCACGGCCATGCGCTAGTATTGTCTTGTTATAATGTGTGTGTGTAGATGGATGTATGTCGATGGATGAAAGCTCCTAAGTATCCCTCCCTAGTGTTGTTGACTGCTCACGGATGATGGTAGCTATCTAGCGCCCGACTAGCCATCTGCACGTAACACACATCACAGGTCCAGTTGCTGTGTCTGCCAGTACGGCGCCGTGCGCTTCCTCTGCGCTTTCCTTACCCAAGCCTGGGTGGTTAGTGGCGTCTGTCAGTGCGGCACCGCATGCACTCTTGTGCCTCTATACACTATTTAATACTTTCCTTACACACCCAGTTGCGGTGTTGTGCCAGCAAGTGGTCTAATCGGACTTCAATCCTCCTGAGTTGGGGTTGTGTTCGCTGACTTCTTGCTCGCGCTCTATGTGCGGTACCGCGGTCCTGTGATGCAACAGGACCGCTTCCTTCACGCAGGGTGAAGTTAACCCGTGCGTGTATACTTTTAGTACCGCCATATAGTCCGTCTTACTAGCAGCAGGGTTTATACCTGCACGGTGGACCTCGGACTGCGAACGCACCTAGTTTCATATCATCTATACTTGGTGCGTTCCGCCAGTCCCTAACACACTGCTTCTTTTTTTTTTAACCAGTGGACTGGGGCTTAAAGTAAATTCCCTGCCCCTTGTAAAATACCTTGAAGCTGCTGTCTTCTGTTCTCAGTGCCTTTCCAGTCGTCTTCTGCCTGATTGTTTCATAGTTTGCTTTGAGAGTCGGAGGTCACTTCCCAATATAAGACTATGAGAGCCACAACGAGACTCTCATAGACTTACATTGAGAGCTTGTGACTGTTGGCTCTGACTTCCGATCAGACAGAAGCTGTGGTTCCAAGAAGGCAGATTGGGACCGGAGCAACCCAGGAACAGCTGAAAATGACAATTGGTAAGTATATTACTGAGTGCAGGTAACAGGGAAAATGGTGGAGTGGTGCTTTAAGTTAGGCCTGTCCCACACGTCCAGATAATTCCGGTACCGGAAAAATCGGTACTGGAATTATCCATGTCCGTGTGTCCGTGTGCTCACGTGAAAATGAGAATGGTGGCGGGTGCACCACTAGAATATAGGCAGATATATAATGAGGTGACAGGGTGCTACATTAGGCATGGAAAAAGCAAATATAATCAAAAAGAAAAAGAGCCAATGCATAAAAAAGTGCACACCTGTTACAAAATGTATAACAAAATATAAGGTCAATTTTATTACAAGCAAGGACACAATACAAATATAAAATCAATTAAAAACTGTACCAAAGTACACAACATCCCCATCTAACAGCCTATGCAAGAAATACAAAATCTGCAAAAAACACGCTATATATACTGTAATAATGAACAAGTGTTCACAAGATATATCAAACAATATAAAGTAAACCAACATGAATGTTGCAACAGAAATAACCAGATCAAGCCCTATATATAAAACACACTATAGGCGTCCCTATATGTGTCCTAAATAATAACACGAGAAAGGGCATATAGCGTGTATACATATAAGATATGCTGATGGCCCTGAAAGGGTGAAAGGAATACTGCAAATAAGTTAAATCTCGCAGTGTGCGAGCCTGAAAACAAACCCTGGGAGCCATAGAGAATGGAAAAAAGCTCAAGTAAATCAGGCAATGAATACAACCTGGAACCCGATCACATAGCCGGCATGAAAATGTGGACCACAGAGAGAGCAGGAAAAAATATGCGGTGCTAAAGAGTGAAGGCAGCAAAGATGTCAGTCCAAAAATCACCTATCAGGGCCAAGATGTGGGGTGTGGGAAGATCCCACGCGTATCGCTGCTAAAGAGCAGCTTCGTCAGGGAAAGTAGTTACACTTAGGTAAGTATCCGCTTTATATACAAGGTATAATGAGGAAATAATTTACCGCTGTGCTGCGTCCGTAGCCCAGGACCGGAAGTCAGTCAGGGAAGGCGGCGCATGCGCAGATGTGGAGAAAAGTCCAGCAAGTGAATACACTTGCGTGGATAGAGAAAGAAGGGCCGCCAAGAGAAGTGCTAAGGCAGAGAGAGGGGAGCTGGCGCAGTGTGCGGCCGCACAACAAAAAGTAGAGCAGGACCAGTGAAAGAATGGAACGAGAGTAGCGCTGTAAACCTGGATACAAATAGAATCATAACGCACCCCATATGAATGGAAGCCTGGGGACAAACTGCATAGTGTATAGAAAATACATATGGCTGTAGAATAAAGCCAAGACACACATATAAATAACAATATATGCAAATAAGTAAACCCCACCAAACCCAAATATATAAAGGGGTAATCAATAACGCCAGGGGGGTCAAGATTATGCAGGGATAAATATAACAATAAGAAATATATATAAGCCCGAGGGCAAAGTACATTTAAAGAACTACATAAAGGTTTACATAATATGCACAGAAGAGTTATGATAATGAGATATATTATACATAATTATATGTGCAAAGAAAAATACAGTGTCCACATGTATACTCCAAGGATGTTCCAGAATAAAGGCCCAAAACAAGGGAACCGCAGCGCATCAAAATAAATGCTCTAGTCCAGAAGATGATGCGCTTCCCAACCGAGGCAAAGTCCAACCAAAGATAAGAAATGCCCCCCCCGGAAAAGATCTTCATCCTGCCGTGGGGAAAGTCAGATGTCTAAAGATGTCCCAAATATCACGAAAACCACAAAATAGCACCACAACAAAGGGGCACAGTCCAGAGATCCAAGAACAAATATAGTTGAAGTCACAAAAGAATAGAGCCATGTAGTAGAATAAAAATCAGCCCAGGAATCTTGTATATAATAGTTCTTCATTTAATCCTGAAGGTGCCATGGAGTTAAGGCGAAAGATCCAGCGGGCTTCATATTGGAGGAGAAGTCTACGTCGGTCACCACCTCTTTCATTACAGAAGATTTTCTGCAGGCCAAAAATTGAGGTGTTACTGGGACTGCCACCGTGGCTCTTGAGGTAATGAAGTGCTATAGGGGTCAAAACCTTACCCTTCTTACGATCTGTAGAAGCCAGATTAATTGTTGACAAGTGCTTCTGTGAACGTCTCCTCAACTCCTGCGAGGTTTGACCGACGTAGACTTTCTGACAGGGGCAGATTATTGCGTAGATGACAAAACTTGAACTGCAATTGACATATTGATGAAGAGAGTGATCAGTCTTATCAAGAGGATTAAAAAAGTGATCCTTAGTTGGTGGCATATAGGGACATATCACGCAGTCCACACAAGGGAAAGAACCATGGAGGCGAATGCCTCGATTTAGTTTGATAATAGGCCATGAGAAATGACTCCTAGTGAGCAAATCCCGAAGATTCGGGGCCCTACTAGCAGTCAGCAAAGGTCTAGGGCTCACACAAGACGATGTTTGGGCATCCAAAGTAAGGATATTCCAATTTTTTCCAAGAATCTGTTTCACCTCATTCCAATTCGTGCTGTATGCTGTAACAAATCTGATGGAAGAATCCTGTGGGCGAGAGTGTGGTACCAGAAGAGACGCTTGATCAGATGCCCTAGCGCATTGAAACGCCTTAGATACTGTCCTGCGAGGGTACCCCCTTTGATGGAACCTCATGGTCAGGTCTCTAGAATGTTCCTTGAAGCATGCATCTGTAGTACAATTCCGGCGGGCCCGAAGGAATTGTCCCAACGGGATACCTGTCCGAGTGTGGAGGGGGTGAAAGCTCTGGAATTGCAGAAGATTATTGGTTGCCGTTGGTTTACGGTAAAGTTCTGTCACCAAATAAACCTAGAAAAATCGCACCAGACAATCTTATCCACCCTAGATCCGGTATGGATAGCATAGGGAAAGGTAATTAACCATAGGTCTGAGCAGATCAAAATAGAGGTACAAGAGAAAAGTATATAACCATAATCTTTATTAGAGTATCAAATATACACAGAAATATTATAATACAAAATAACGGTACAAAGACAAAAGTGGGTAACAAGAAAGAAGCAGCTAAAAGAGAGCATGTACGAGATGGCAAAATACAATGCTAGAAACAACATGAAAGGAAAATTGAGCACCCTACCCTGACTGCAGACCAAGGGCTATTGAATCGTGCACTGGTGAAATGATCCCATATGTGCACTATAGGAATATAAATAAAACATGTTCCTGGGGCTGTGGGAGAGGGATACGGTCCTTGACACCTCTGGTCACAGTTCCGTTGTCTCGTGGCTGAGGTATATCGACGACATTTTCTTTATTTGGCAGGGCTCCACGTCGCAGTTGGATATGTTCCTGAACTGCCTTAACATCAATTCCCTTAACATCAAACTTACCTGGGCCTATAGCCAAAACTCGGTTAATTTTTTGGACCTATCCATTTCAAAAACCAGTGACGGGTCCATTATTACGGATGTCTTCTGTAAAAGTACATCTACCAATGCGCTCCTCCACTTCTCTTCATCACATCCACCTAAATTGAAGAGCTCCATACCAGTGGGCCAATTTTTGCGGATGCGTCGCATCTGCTCCGATGATGGCGCATTTCACAAACAGGCAGCGGATCTTACACGGCGCTTTAGAATGCGGGGTTACAAATATGCAGACATCAATAGGGGCTATTCCCATGCCTCACACCTTGACAGACCCTCTTTGCTAGCAGGTCGGCCCAAAAAATCTTCTAAGAATGCCGACTCAGCACCACGCTTTATTACAAAATTTAATACGAACTGGTCGGCTATTAATAACATCTTTAGAAAACACTGGCCGATCCTGCTTGCGGACAGGGATCTGTCTAGTCAAATGTTTGCTAATGACAGGTGTTATGAAGGCAATCCAGAAACACAGTGTGCTTAGCGATCAGAGCGCACACAGTGATCTGACAAATACCCAAAAATACAAGAACGAGCTCTGAGACGTGGAAACTCTGTAGACTGCACACCTGATCCTATCCTAAACACAACTAAAAGCGGCTGTGGATTGCGCCTAACAACTACCTAGGCAACTCAGCACAGCCTAAGAAACTAGCTAGCCTGAAGATAGAAAAATAGGCCTGACTTGCCCCAGAGAAATTCCCCAAAGGAAAAGGCAGCCCCCCACATATAATGACTGTGAGTAAGATGAAAAGACAAAACGTAGGGATGAAATAGATTCAGCAAAGTGGGGCCCGATATTCTAGGACAGAGCGAGGACAGTAAAGCGAACTTTGCAGTCTACAAAAAACCCTAAAGCAAAACCACGCAAAGGGGGCAAAAAAAACCCACCGTGCCGAACTAACGGCACGGCGGTACACCCTTTGCGTCTCAGAGCTTCCAGCAAAACAAAAGACAAGCTGGACAGAAAAAAAGCAACAAAAAGAGCAAAAAGCACTTAGCTATACAGAGCAGCAGGTCACAGGAACAATCAGGAGAAGCTCAGATCCAACACTGAAACATTGACAAGGAGCAAGGATAGCAGCATCAGGCGGAGTTAAGTAATGAAGCAGTCAACGAGCTCACCAGAACACCTGAGGGAGGAAGCTCAGAAGCTGCAGTACCACTTGTGACCACAGGAGTGAATTCAGCCACAGAATTCACAACAGTACCCCCCCCTTGAGGAGGGGTCACCGAACCCTCACCAGAGCCCCCAGGCCGACCAGGATGAGCCGCATGAAAGGCACGAACAAGATCGGAAGCATGAACATCAGAGGCAAAAACCCAGGAATTATCTTCCTGAGCATAACCCTTCCATTTAACCAGATACTGGAGTTTCCGTCTAGAAACACGAGAATCCAAAATCTTCTCCACAATATACTCCAATTCCCCCTCCACCAAAACCGGGGCAGGAGGCTCAACAGATGGAACCATAGGTGCCACGTATCTCCGCAACAACGACCTATGGAATACATTATGTATGGAAAAGGAGTCTGGGAGGGTCAAACGAAAAGACACAGGATTGAGAACCTCAGAAATCCTATACGGACCAATAAAACGAGGTTTAAATTTAGGAGAGGAAACCTTCATAGGAATATGACGAGAAGATAACCAAACCAGATCCCCAAAACGAAGTCGGGGACCCACACGGCGTCTGCGATTAGCGAAAAGTTGAGCTTTCTCCTGGGACAAGATCAAATTGTCCACTACCTGAGTCCAGATCTGCTGCAACCTATCCACCACAGAATCCACACCAGGACAGTCCGAAGACTCAACCTGTCCTGAAGAGAAACGAGGATGGAACCCAGAATTGCAAAAAAATGGAGAAACCAAGGTAGCCGAGCTGGCCCGATTATTAAGGGCGAACTCAGCCAACGGCAAAAAGGACACCCAATCATCCTGGTCTGTAGAAACAAAACATCTCAGATATGTTTCCAAGGTCTGATTGGTTCGTTCGGTCTGGCCATTAGTCTGAGGATGGAAAGCCGAGGAAAAGGATAGGTCAATGCCCATCCTACCACAAAAGGCTCGCCAAAACCTTGAAACAAACTGGGAACCTCTGTCAGAAACAATATTCTCAGGAATGCCATGCAACCGAACCACATGCTGAAAGAACAAAGGTACCAAATCAGAGGAGGAAGGCAATTTAGCCAAGGGCACCAGATGGACCATTTTAGAAAAGCGATCACAGACCACCCAAATGACTGACATCTTTTGAGAAACGGGAAGGTCAGAAATGAAATCCATCGAAATATGTGTCCAAGGCCTCTTTGGGACCGGCAAGGGCAAAAGCAACCCACTGGCACGAGAACAGCAGGGCTTAGCCCTAGCACAAATCCCACAGGACTGCACAAAAGTACGTACATCCCGTGACAGAGATGGCCACCAGAAGGATCTAGCCACTAACTCTCTGGTACCAAAGATTCCAGGATGACCAGCCAACACCGAACAATGAAGTTCAGAGATAAGTTTATTAGTCCACCTATCAGGGACGAACAGTTTCTCTGCTGGACAACGATCAGGTTTATTCGCCTGAAATTTTTGCAGCACCCGCCGCAAATCAGGGGAGATGGCAGACACAATGACTCCTTCCTTGAGGATACCCGCTGTTAAGGACTGGCGGAACGCACCAAGTATAGATGGTAAGAAACTAGGTGCGTTCGCAGTCCGAGGTCCACCGTGCAGGTAAAAGACCCTGCAGCTAGCAAGACGGACAATATGGCGGTACACTAAAGGATACACGCGTGGGTTAAACCTCACCCAGCGTGAAGAAAGCGATCCTGTTAATTCACAGGACCGCAGTACCGCACTAGTGCGCGAGCAAGAGGTCAGCGGACTTAACCCCAGAAGGGATTGGAGCCCGATTAGACCCTTGCTGGCGTAACACCGCAACTGGGTGTGTAGAGTACCTTAAGAGATATAAGTGCACAAGAGTGCGAGCGATGCCGCACTAACGGACGCCACTAACCACCCAGACTCGGGTATGGAAAGCGCAAGGCAGGCGCACGGCGCCGTACTGGCAGGCACAGCTACAGGACGCTGAGATGTGTGTTTAGTGCTGTAGGCTAAGTCGGGCGCTAGGTAGCAGCCATACACCTTCCGCGAACAGACATTCAATAGGGTAGGGGTTTCCAAGGACGACTTGCACTCACAACATACACACATTAGCAATTGTTTGACAATACTAGCGCATGGCCGTGCGGTCATGCGCAGTTAATATAGCAGCAGCACAGGAAGTGGCCACAGCACTTTTGCCCTTCTAGGACCTGCCAAGAGGACCAATGGAATGTGCTGCAGAGCCTGAGCACATGACCCTCGATCTCCAACGGGAGACCTTACGCTGGGCATGCTCAGTACATGCAGACAAGGACTTAGTCCCAGAGAAGTCCGCTCGCTGCTGACCAGCACTGACTTTAATGGCAGAGACTGGAGAAGCAGCACTAGCTCTCAGAACAGAGTGAGAATGAGCAAGACGCTGGGACCGACGTCCTTGCTGAGCAGGCTCCACTGTGGCTGGACAAGAATGGGAGACCGCAGCGGAAGTGGCTCGAGATTCCCCCTGTGCAGAAGCGGGAACTCGACCCCTAACATTACCCCCCCTCCTAGGGCCCCCCCCTCCTTGGGCCTCGCTACGTTCGAAGGCAGCAATGAGCTGCGGAGCCCGAATGTGCTCCACAGGCTCCCAGGTTCTATCCTCTGGACCATGACCCTTCCAATCCACCAAATAAAATTTTTTGCCACGTACCACCTTGCTTCCCACAATAGCATTCACCTCAAACTCATCCGTGGATGAACCCGATGTCCCAGCAGATAACTCAGAAAACCGAGACAAACGAACGGGCTTTAAGAGGGAAACGTGAAAGGTATCGGTGATACCAAGGCGTGGAGGAATGGCCAAACGGTAAACCACAGGGTTGACCTGTTCCAGAACTTTAAACGGGCCAATGTAGCGAGGAGCAAACTTAGTGGACTCAACTCGCAGCCTGATGTTACGGGCGGAGAGCCACACTAAGTCGCCGGGAGCAAAGACCGGAGCGGGACACCGGTGTGTATCAGCCGAAACCCTCATTCTCTCCTTGGAGGCCCGAATGGCATCCTGTGTGCGGTCCCAGATGTCCCGTGCCTCCACCGCCCAGTCTGCCACCCTAGAATCGGTGGATGACACGGGCATGGGCACAGGAACACGCGGATGCTGGCCGTAATTAAGGAGAAAAGGAGTTTGGCCAGTGGAATCGGCTACGGCGTTGTTCAAGGCAAATTCCGCCCAAGGTAGCAAAGATGCCCAGTCATCCTGCCTAGCGGAGACGAAATGTCGCAAATATGTCACCAGAGTCTGGTTGGTTCTCTCCACCAACCCATTCGTCTCGGGATGATATGCAGAGGAGAGGTTTAACTCTATGCTGAGCAAACGGCAGAGCTCTCTCCAAAACCGAGACGCGAACTGGGGACCCCGATCGCTGACAATCTTATCAGGCATACCATGCAATCAGAAAACATGCTTCATGAACAACACCGCCAAGGCCCGTGCTGAGGGTAACCGAGGAAGCGGTACCAAATGTACCATCTTAGAGAAATGGTCGGTGACAACCCAAATAATGGAGCAGCCACGCGACTTGGGTAAGCCCACCACAAAGTCCATTCCGACCATCTCCCAGGGCCTGTCTGCCACCGGTAGAGGGTAAAGCAACCCAGCAGGCCGTTGCCGAGGAGACCGATTCTGGGCGCAAGAAACGCACGCCTGAATATAGTCCTTGACATCTCGGACCATATGCGGCCACCAATATGTTCTCGCCAAAAGCTCAGATGTCCTCTTGGTCCCAAAATGCCCACCCACTCTGGAGGAGTGAGCCCAAGAGAGAACCTCCGGTCGCAAGTTAGCTGGCACGAAAGTCTTGCCCGGGGGCACAGACTCCAGCGAAACCGGAGCTACAGTTCTCAGGCTCTCAGGCGGGACAATAAGCCGAGGCTCCTCCTCCTCCTCCTCAGATGACACTACGGAGCGGGAGAGAGCGTCGGCACGAACGTTCTTCTCCCCGGAGAGAAAATGGAGGGTAAAATGGAACCGGGAGAAAAACAGGGACCATCTAGCCTGGCGAGAATTTAGCCGCTGGGCCGTCTGTATATACACCAAGTTCTTGTGGTCAGTGAAGACTTGGAAGGGAAAGCGAGCTCCCTCCAAGAGGTGTCTCCACTCTGAAAAAGCCAACTTCATGGCTAGCAACTCCCTGTCCCCGATGGAATAATTCCTCTCCGCTGGTGTGAAAGTTTTGGAGAAGAAGAAGCAAGGATGCTTCCGGCCTTGAGCATCCTTTTGGAAAAGGACTGCTCCAGCACCAACGGATGAGGCATCCACCTCCAAGATGAATGGTTTATCTACATCGGGGCGATGTAGGATGGGAGCGCTAGCGAAGTGTGACTTAATCGAGAGAAAGGCCTTGGAGACCTCCTCTGACCACAACTTGGGATTTGCTCCCTTCTTGGTGAGGGCGACCAAGGGAGCTACCAAAGTTGAGAAGTGTGGAATGAACTGGCGATAGTAATTAATGAACCCCATAAAGCGCTGCACCGCTTTAAGAGAATGGGGTTCCTGCCAGTCCATTACCGCCTGTAGCTTGGCAGGATCCATAGCCAAACCCTGGGCAGAAATGATATAACCAAGGAAAGGCAAGGACTCCTGCTCAAACACACACTTCTCCAACTTAGCGTAGAGGGAGTTTGCCCGTAAGAGGTCGAAGACTTTGCGAACATCTCTCCGATGGGAGTCTATATCTGGAGAGTAGATGAGAATGTCATCCAGATAGACTACGACCGAGGTGGTGAGCATATCCCGAAAGATGTCGTTCACAAAGTCTTGGAAAACGGCTGGGGCATTACAGAGCCCAAAGGGCATCACTAGATATTCATAGTGCCCATCCCTGGTGTTAAAAGCCGTCTTCCATTCATCCCCCTCACGGATGCGAATCAGGTTGTAAGCACCCCGCAGATCTAACTTTGTAAATACCTTTGCTCCCCGTAGCCTATCAAAGAGCTCAGATATCAGGGGTAATGGGTACTTGTTCTTAACGGTAATGGCGTTAAGACCCCTGTAGTCTATGCATGGACGTAAGTCTCCAGTCTTCTTCTGTACGAAGAAGAACCCAGCCCCTGCCGGTGACACTGACTTCCTAATGAATCCTCTTGCCAGATTCTCCTGAATATACTGGGACATTGCCTCCGTCTCCGGGAGAGATAACGGGTAGACTCGACCCCGGGGAGGCTCAGCACCAGGCAAGAGGTCAATAGGACAGTCATAGGGGCGGTGAGGCGGAAGAGTCTCCGCAGCTCTTTTGGAGAACACGTCTGCATGGGACCAATAGTGCTTGGGGAGAGAGGAAAGATCTGCGGGTACCTGTGTAGTAGCAACCTGAACGCACTCCCTCTGACATCTACCCTCACAGGATTTACTCCATCCCAAAATTCTCCCAGAGGACCACTCAATATGAGGAGAATGGTAACGAAGCCATGGCATCCCCAACAGGACCTCATCAATTCCCTCAGGAATGACTAATAGGGAGATTATCTCCTGATGTGATGGAGACACAGATAGCGTGAAAGGAATGGTTTGGTGGGTAATCTGTGAAGGTAGTGTTGACCCATTTACCACTCGAACGGTCACTGGCTGGGCGAGCATCACCAAGGGTATTGCGTGACGCTGGGCAAAGGCGGAGGACATAAAGTTACCCTCTGCCCCAGAATCCAAGCATAGCTCGACCGTAAGAGTGGATGGGCTTATGGTAATTGTCCCCTTGAAGGACAACTTTGAGGCAAACGTCGCCGTGTCTAGTGTACCTCCTCCAACTGCCACTAGACGCTGACGTTTCCCCGACCGCTGAGGACTCTTGGAGGCAAGACGTCCTGACTGCTGGCAAACATGACGGACCTTAGGTGCACGAGCGGACTGAGACTTAGATCCCGCTCGTGTCACCTCCAAGGTCTCATGTGACTCAGATGCCTGGCCTGGGAATTCCAAAGGTTTGGCGAAGGTAGGAGCCAGCCGAAACCTCTGCCTACACTGGGCTCGTTCCAACCTCCGCTCGTTAAAACGGAGGTCTATACGAGTAGAAATAGATATTAACTCCTCCAGTGTGGCAGGAATCTCCCTAGTGGCCAGAGCGTCCTTAACATGGTCAGCCAGGCCCCTCCAGAATATGGGGATAAGGGCTTTATCCGACCACTCCAGCTCGGAAGCTAAAGTACGGAATCGGACGGAAAAATGGCTGACCAAGGACTCACCCTGAGTTAATGCCAGTAGTTGGAGCGCTGTATCATGAGTGAGTTGAGGTCCTAGAAAGACCTTTTTCAGCGTGCCCAGAAACAACGGAGCACTCTGCACCACATGATCATCACGCTCCCACAGCGGCGTAGCCCACTCCAACGCCCTGTCCGACAACAGCGAGACAATAAATCCCACCTTAGCCCGCTCTGTAGGAAAACGTGCAGCCAGGAGCTCGAGGTGGATTGGATAGAGCACTGACTCACGAATCCCCTACAAGTTTTGCAATCTCCAGAAAATTTTTCTGGCAACGGGAGGCGGGATAGTGTCGGAACAGGGGTGGCAGTGGACAAGGTTGCTGCCGCCACGCCAGCAGCCTTTACAGCAACTGCGGTAACATCCACAGCTGAGGTTGAGTTCTCGAGAACCTTCAACCTACCCTCCAACTGCTGGATATACCGCAAAGATTGCTGAATGTCCGCCATACTAGCCAGACCTTGGCGCCAGTATTAAGTTAAGGACTGGCGGAACGCACCAAGTATAGATGGTAAGAAACTAGGTGCGTTCGCAGTCCGAGGTCCACCGTGCAGGTAAAAGACCCTGCAGCTAGCAAGACGGACAATATGGCGGTACACTAAAGGATACACGCGTGGGTTAAACCTCACCCAACGTGAAGAAAGCGATCCTGTTAATTCACAGGACCGCAGTACCGCACTAGTGCGCGAGCAAGAGGTCAGCGGACTTAACCCCAGAAGGGATTGGAGCCCGATTAGACCCTTGCTGGCGTAACACCGCAACTGGGTGTGTAGAGTACCTTAAGAGATATAAGTGCACAAGAGTGCGAGCGATGCCGCACTAACGGACGCCACTAACCACCCAGACTCGGGTATGGAAAGCGCAAGGCAGGCGCACGGCGCCGTACTGGCAGGCACAGCTACAGGACGCTGAGATGTGTGTTTAGTGCTGTAGGCTAAGTCGGGCGCTAGGTAGCAGCCATACACATTCCGCGAACAGACATTCAATAGGGTAGGGGTTTTCAAGGACGACTTGCACTCACAACATACACACATTAGCAATTGTTTGACAATACTAGCGCATGGCCGTGCGGTCATGCGCAGTTAATATAGCAGCAGCACAGGAAGTGGCCACAGCACTTTTGCCCTTCTAGGACCTGCCAAGAGGACCAATGGAATGTGCTGCAGAGCCTGAGCACATGACCCTCGATCTCCAACGGGAGACCTTACGCTGGGCATGCTCAGTACATGCAGACAAGGACTTAGTCCCAGAGAAGTCCGCTCGCTGCTGACCAGCACTGACTTTAATGGCAGAGACTGGAGAAGCAGCACTAGCTCTCAGAACTGAGTGAGAATGAGCAAGACGCTGGGACCGACGTCCTTGCTGAGCAGGCTCCACTGCGGCTGGACAAGAATGGGAGACCGCAGCGGAAGTGGCTCGAGATTCCCCCTGTGCAGAAGCGGGAACTCGACCCCTAACACCCGCTGGCTCAGATAAACCCGGAGAGTCGGGCACAAAACTCCTAGACAGAGCATCCGCCTTCACATTTTTAGAGCCCGGAAGGTACGAAATCACAAAGTCGAAGCGGGCAAAAAATAACGACCAACGGGCCTGTCTAGGATTCAAGCGCTTGGCAGACTCGAGATAAGTCAAGTTCTTATGATCAGTCAATACCACCACGCGATGCTTAGCTCCTTCAAGCCAATGACGCCACTCCTCGAATGCCCACTTCATGGCCAGCAACTCTCGATTGCCCACATCATAATTACGCTCAGCGGGCGAAAACTTCCTGGAAAAGAAAGCACATGGTTTCATCACTGAGCAATCAGAACCTCTCTGTGACAAAACCGCCCCTGCTCCAATCTCAGAAGCATCAACCTCGACCTGGAACGGAAGAGAAACATCTGGCTGACACAACACAGGGGCAGAACAAAAACGACGCTTCAACTCCTGAAAAGCTTCCACAGCAGCAGAAGACCAATTAACCAAATCAGCACCCTTCTTGGTCAAATCGGTCAATTTTTTTTCTGGCAATGCTAGAAAAATTACAGATGAAGCGACGATAAAAATTAGCAAAGCCCAGGAACTTTTGCAGACTTTTCAGAGATGTCGGCTGAATCCAATCCTGGATGGCTTGGACCTTAACTGGATCCATCTCGATAGTAGAAGGGGTAAAGATGAACCCCAAAAATGAAACTTTCTGCACACCGAAGAGACACTTTGATCCCTTCACAAACAAAGAGTTAGCACGCAGGACCTGAAAAACCATTCTGACCTGCTTCACATGAGACTCCCAATCATCTGAGAAGATCAAAATGTCATCCAAGTAAACAATCAGGAATTTATCCAGATACTCACGGAAGATGTCATGCATAAAAGACTGAAACACAGATGGAGCATTGGCAAGTCCGAACGGCATCACTAGATACTCAAAATGACCCTCAGGCGTATTGAATGCAGTTTTCCATTCATCTCCTTGCCTGATTCTCACCAGATTATACGCACCACGAAGATCTATCATAGTGAACCAACTAGCCCCCTTAATCCGAGCAAACAAGTCAGATAACAATGGCAAGGGATACTGAAATTTAACAGTGATCTTATTAAGAAGGCGGTAATCAATACACGGTCTCAGCGAACCATCCTTCTTGGCTACAAAGAAGAACCCTGCTCCCAGTGGTGATGACGATGGGCGAATATGTCCCTTCTCCAGGGATTCCTTCACATAACTGCGCATAGCGGCGTGTTCGGGCACGGATAAATTAAATAATCGACCTTTAGGGAATTTACTACCAGGAATTAAATTGATAGCACAATCACAATCCCTATGCGGAGGTAGAGCATCGGACTTGGGCTCTTCAAATAATCCTGATAATCAGACAAGAACTCTGGGACCTCAGAAGGGGTGGATGAAGAAATCGACAAAAATGGAACATCACCATGTACCCCCTGACAACCCCAGCTGGATACCGACATGGAATTCCAATCCAATACTGGATTATGGGTTTGTAGCCATGGCAACCCCAACACGACCACATCATGCAGATTATGCAACACCAGAAAGCGAATAACTTCCTGATGTGCAGGAGCCATGCACATGGTCAGCTGGGCCCAGTATTGAGGTTTATTCTTGGCCAAAGGTGTAGCATCAATTCCTCTCAATGGAATAGGACACCGCAAAGGCTCCAAGAAAAACCCACAACGTTTAGCATAATCCAAATCCATCAGATTCAGGGCAGCGCCCGAATCCACAAACGCCATGACAGAAAACGACGACAAAGAGCATATCAAGGTAATGGACAGAAGGAATTTGGACTGTACAGTACCAATGACGGCAGACCTAGCGGACCGCTTAGTGCGCTTAGGACAATCAGAAATAGCATGAGTGGAATCACCACAGTAGAAACACAGACCATTCAGACGTCTGTATTCCTGCCGTTCAACTCTAGTCATAGTCCTATCGCACTGCATAGGCTCAGGTTTAACCTCAGGCAGTACCGCCAAATGGTGCACAGATTTACGCTCGCGCAAGCGTCGACCGATCTGAATGGCCAAAGACAAAGATTCATTCAAACCAGCAGGCATAGGAAATCCCACCATGACATCCTTAAGAGCCTCAGAGAGACCCTTTCTGAACAAAGCTGCCAGCGCAGATTCATTCCACTGAGTGAGTACTGACCATTTCCTAAATTTCTGACAATATACTTCTATATCATCCTGACCCTGGCACAAAGCCAGCAAATTTTTCTCAGCCTGATCCACTGAATTAGGCTCATCGTACAGCAATCCGAGCGCCAGGAAAAACGCATCGACACTACTCAATGCAGGGTCTCCTGGCGCAAGAGAAAATGCCCAGTCTTGAGGGTCGCCGCGCAAAAAAGAAATAATAATCAAAACCTGTTGAATAGGATTACCAGAAGAATGAGGTTTCAAGGCCAGAAATAGCTTACAATTATTTTTGAAACTTAGAAACTTAGTTCTATCTCCAAAAAACAAATCAGGAATAGGAATTCTTGGTTCTAACATAGATTTCTGATCAATAGTATCTTGAATTTTTTGTACATTTATAACGAGATTATCCATTGAAGAGCACAGACCCTGAATATCCATGTCCACACCTGTGTCCAGAATCACCCAAATGTCTAGGGGAAAAAAAAAAGTGAACACAGAGCAGAAAAAAAAAAAATGATGCCAGAACTTTTTCTTTCCCTCTATTGAGAATCAATAGTTAGGCTCCTTGTACTGTTATGTTTGCTAATGACAGGTGTTATGAAGGCAATCCAGAAACACAGTGTGCTTAGCGATCAGAGCGCACACAGTGATCTGACAAATACCCAAAAATACAAGAACGAGCTCTGAGACGTGGAAACTCTGTAGACTGCACACCTGATCCTATCCTAAACACAACTAAAAGCGGCTGTGGATTGCGCCTAACAACTACCTAGGCAACTCGGCACAGCCTAAGAAACTAGCTAGCCTGAAGATAGAAAAATAGGCCTGACTTGCCCCAGAGAAATTCCCCAAAGGAAAAGGCAGCCCCCCACATATAATGACTGTAAGATGAAAAGACAAAACGTAGGGATGAAATAGATTCAGCAAAGTGGGGCCCGATATTCTAGGACAGAGCGAGGACAGTAAAGCGAACTTTGCAGTCTACAAAAAACCCTAAAGCAAAACCACGCAAAGGGGGCAAAAAAAACCCACCGTGCCGAACTAACGGCACGGCGGTACACCCTTTGCGTCTCAGAGCTTCCAGCAAAACAAAAGACAAGCTGGACAGAAAAAAAGCAACAAAAAGAGCAAAAAGCACTTAGCTATACAGAGCAGCAGGTCACAGGAACAATCAGGAGAAGCTCAGATCCAACACTGAAACATTGACAAGGAGCAAGGATAGCAGCATCAGGCGGAGTTAAGTAATCAAGCAGTCAACGAGCTCACCAGAACACCTGAGGGAGGAAGCTCAGAAGCTGCAGTACCACTTGTGACCACAGGAGTGAATTCAGCCACAGAATTCACAACACAAATTACTCCTCACCCACTTATTACGTGGCGTAAAACTCGTACACTGGGAGACGTGTTGTGTGACAGTCACTATGTACCCCCGAAGGGTAACCCCTTTGGCATTTGCCAGAGGGGTCCCCCTTGGGGATGTTTTTCCTTACAGGAATTGTTCTGCCTGCAAATACATTTGCAGAACGAAGGAATTTTCGAACTCTGCCGGGGACAAGACCTTTAAGATAGTCCACCATATTACGTGCAATACACAGGCCATTGTCTATTATGCTCAATGCCCCTGTCAGCGGATTTATATCGGCGTGACAACAAGAGCGTTCAAAGTCCGAGTTCAGGAACACATCAGGGACATCTATAATGCAGTCAAATGCTCCGAGCCGGCTCTCTTAAAATCTATACCAAGGCCTTTTTTCGAGGCTTACAATAGTAACCCGAAAGGCCTTTGTTTTCGCGGGATCGATCGCGTCTATACAGGGATCAGAGGTGGTAATACTGAACAGAGACTCCTCCAAAAAGAGACACGTTGGATGGTCACGTTGAACACTCTTTCACCAACTGGCCTCAATGAGGCCATCAGCTTCAAGTCTTTTCTGTAATTTTGAGCATTCTTTTAATTTATTTTGTTCAGGTCTGGGTAATTTTATTATTCAATTATCTTTTTTTATTTTATTATTTTCTTGTTTTCTATTATTCATTATTTGTCTGTGTTTCGTTCTGTTATTTATATGTTTTCTATTTTGATTTAGATCTTATCTTATTTGCTTTTTCATCCTGCTCATTGGGAGGTATTCACGGAGGAGATCTTCATGCCTTATCTTTTCTGGATCCTCGTTCCGCTTCCATCCATGGGGTCCAACAAATTGAAATTATCTGAGAAGTACGTCCTTTTCCCCTTCGGTGCATTACTTCGGACTTGAACACGATAATTTATAAGTGACATTGTAGTATTGATGACTTTGAGTGATTTATATTGTATACCTATGGTTTCTTTATACATGGTTATTATTGTGTTGTTTGTATAAGTTTAGGTGTAGTAATATTCTTTGCTAGCAACAATCAGCTATGTCATTATTATGTACGGTCTTTTCATCTGTATTGTGTCCTTGTGATGACTGGCACGTGAGTCTCGGCACCTGCGGGTTATGCAGAGACCCTGATGTGCTGCCCACTTATTTGGCTTTATCTTTTGGTATATTTGTCATAACCCTGTCTGTCCGTTTTTTTGTTTTTTTCTTTTTGGCGCGTTGCATTATACTAGCGCCTAACATACTTTTTCTGGTAATATCGCTCCCATCTAGAGTTATATATTTTTTTACGGGTAGGTGCGATCTTAGCGTTGCTCCACTCTAGCCATCTGCCGCTATCTATTTAGTGGGCTTATACTTTCCATAGCCAACAGCGTTCCTGATCTCTATTTTATTTTATTTACTTACTATGCATTTATTAGGCACTGTCTCCTCCCTCCCAGCTGCCTGTGGCCTGAGCGCACATCGGGTATGCGCTGCGGTTCCCAGGGCAGCTTTGTGGGCGGACCGCGTTGCCATGGGGATGGGCGGAGATGACGTCTGTCCTGTGACGCGCGGCTCGCCCAGCTGTCCGTGGGTCCCTGCATCATCCCGTATTGTGCGCCGATTGGCTCATCGGCGCTCTGCCTCTCCACATATACCCCAGCCTGTACTTTTAACGGCCACGCCTCCTGACGAAGCCACTCAGGTGAAACGCGCGTTGAGGCTTCCCTCCCTGCCTGCAGTACCTTGGTCTTCATTGCTACTATGTCTCAAGGTAATGGTATATCCACTTAATATATCTCTTATACATTTATTTATCCTGCTTTTACTTTGTTGCATATCCGCCGCAACCCTATATACCTATTGTGGATTGTTTGCAGCGGTGTTATTTATATTCCTATAGTGCACATATGGGATCATTTCACCAGTGCACGATTCAATAGCCCTTGGTCTGCAGTCAGGGTAGGGTGCTCAATTTTCCTTTCATGTTGTTTCTAGCATTGTATTTTGCCATCTCGTACATGCTCTCTTTTAGCTGCTTCTTTCTTGTTACCCGCTTTTGTCTTTGTACCGTTATTTTGTATTATTATATTTCTGTGCATATTTGATACTCTAATAAAGATTATGGTTATATACTTTTCTCTTGTACCTCTATTTTGATCTGCTCAGACCTATGGTTAATTACCTTTCCCTATGCTATCCATACCGGATCTAGGGTGGATTTTTTTTCTAGGTTTATTTAGTTTTGGCTTAAAGGTATGCCCCCTGTTGGCCGTGAGGGCATTGCTATGTAGGTGTTAAAGTTCTGTCACCAGTCTGACACCATCAATCGCAATTTGCAGATCTAAAAAACAGCTGAATTAGGGGAACAAGAATGCGTAAGAAAAATATTCAACGAATTGTCGTTGAGTTCCCTAAGAAATTGAACACACGCTGCTTCTGAACCTACTCAAACAAAGAAAACATCGTCGATGTAACGATACCAATGTTTAATATGGTCTTTGAATCCCGAAGAACAGAAAACAACGGTCTCCTCCCACCATCCAAGGAAGATGTTTGCGTAAGCCAGTGCGCAACGTGCGCCCATGGCCACGCCGGACACTTGCTTATAGTACATCTTGTTAAAAAGAAATAAATTATTGTACAGGATAAACTTAAGCAAATCCAAGATAAACGAATCATGCAGGCGGTTACTACCGTAAAGATCGTCAAGAAAAAACTCCAATGCCTGGATGCCCTGTGAATGATTAATATTAGAGTATAAAGACTCTACATCGCAATTGACAAGGAGTTCTTGACCAGTCAGAGTGATGTTATGGCATGCCCGAATAAAATCTGATGTATCCTTAATAAAAGATTATAATGCGGAGGCAATGGGCTGAATGAAAAAATCAACGTATGTGCAGGCCCGTTCGCACATGCTCCCGATGCTGGACACTATCGGTCGACCTGGTGGTTTAAGGGCATCCTTATGCACCTTGGGCAAAAGGTAAAAAGTGGAAATGACAGGATTCTCACACCACAAAAATTTCCTCTCGCTAGCTGAGATAAGCCCATGGATGCTGCCTGATTGATCAATTTGTGCAGTTTCTTCAAAAACAGCTCAGTCGGATCCGAAGGCAACTTAACATAGAATTGTTTATTGCCAAGCTGTCTATGGGCTTCTTGATCAATTAGGCAGCATTTCCCTTTCCAACTCCATTCTAGATATGGTCTGTTCCTGCCAAGCACTGAAAGGGTTATGTGGAGTGGGCGTGGCTCGATACATGTACATACAGTACAGATCAAAAGTTTGGACACGCCATCTCATTTAAAGATTTTTCTTTATTTTCTTGACTATGAAAATTGTACATTCACACTGAAGGCTCAAAACTATGAATTAGTTAGGGGTGCTTTGCTGGTGACACTGTTGGGGATTTATTCAAAATTGAAGGCATACTGAACCAGCATGGCAGCAACAGCATCTTGCAGCGGCATGCTATTCCTATCTGGTTTGCATTTAGTTGGACCATAATTTATTTTTCAACAGGACAATGACCCCAAACACACCTCCAGGCTGTGTAAGGGCTATTTGACCAAGAAGGAGAGTGATGGGGTGCTACGCCAGATGACCTGGCCTCCACAGTCACCAGACCTGAACCCAATCGAGATGGTTTGGGGTGAGCTGGACCGCAAAGTGAAGGCAAAAGAGCCAACAAGTGCTAAGCATCTCTGGGAACTCCTTCAAGATTGTTGGAAGACCATTCCCGATGACTACCTCTTGAAGCTCATCAAGAGAATGTCAAGAGTGTGCAAAGCAGTCATCAAAGCAAAAGGTGGCTACTTTGAAGAACCTAGAATATAAGACATATTTTCAGTTGTTTCACACTTTTTTGTTAAGTATATAATTCCACATGTGTTAATTCATAGTTTTGATGCCTTCAGTGTGAATGTACAATTGTCAGAGTCATGAAAATACAGCAAAATCTTTAAATGAGAAGGTGTGTCCAAACTTTTGGTCTGTACTGTATATACACACACATACACACATATACTCAATTTTATATATATGTTACAAATGGTAATGATCAGCCTCCATCCCGTAGTCCCATGCCCATAAACCCATCATACATATCCCCCATTCCATAGTCCTGTGCCCTTATACCCATCATACACATCCTCCATCCCATAGTCCTGTGCCCATATACCCATCATACACATCCTCCATCCCATAGTCCCATGCCCAAATACCCATCATACGTATCATCCATCCCATAGTCCCGTGCCCATATACCCATCATACATAACCTCCATCCCAATAGTCCTGTGCCCTTATACCCATCATGCACATCCTCCATCCCACAGTCCCATACCCAAATACCCATCATACACATACTCCATCCCATAGTCCCGTGCCCATTTACCCATCATACATATCCTCTATCCCATAGTCCTGTGTCCATATACCCATCATACATATCCTCCATCTCACAGCCCCATGCCCATATACCCATCACACGTCCTCCATCCCATAGTCCTGTGCCCATATACCCATCATACACATCCTCCATCCCATAGTCCCGTACCCATTTACCCATCATACATATCATCCATCCCATAGTCCCATGCCCATATACTCATCATACACATCCTCCATCCCAATCGTCCAGTGCCCTTATACCCATCATGCACATCCTCCATCCCATAGTCACGTGCCCATATACCCATCATACATATCCCTCATCCCATAGTCCCATGCCCATATACCCATCATACATATCCTCCATCCCACAGCCCCATGTCCATATACCCATCACACGTCCTCCATCCCATAGTCCCGTGCCCATATACCCATCATACATAACCTCCATCCCAATAGTCCTGTGCCCTTATACCCATCATGCACATCCTCCATCCCACAGTCCCATACCCAAATACCCATCATACACATCCTCCATCCCATAGTCCCGTGCCCATATACCCGTCATACATATCCTCCATCCCATAGTCCTGTGTCCATATACCCATCATACATATCCTCCATCCCACAGCCCCATGTCCATATACCCATCACACGTCCTCCATCCCATAGTCCTGTGCCCATATACTCATCATACACATCCTCCATCCCATAGTCCCATGCCCAAATACCCATCATACACCTCCTCCATCCCATAGTCCCGTACCCATATACCCATCATACATATCATCCATCCCATAGTTCCGTGCCCATATACCCATCACACGTCCTCCATCCCATAGTCCTGTGCCCATATACGCATCATACATAACCTCCACCCCATAGTCCCATGCCCGTATACATCATACACATCCTCCATCCCATGGTTCCATGCCCATATACCCATTATGTAGAAAAGCCGCAGAGACACCATCACGTGTTTCTCAACGCAAGCAATGAATAGCCAGGTCTTTCACCGGGAAGGAACAACCACGGGAAGGGCAGCATCCAATAAATAAAAACCACCTATGCCAAAACATGGTATCCATCCACAGACAGCTGTTTCGGGGTATTAGCCTGATGAGGGGCACGTGATGGTGTCTTCGCGGCTTTTCTACATGCAGTTACATATTTCCCATAAGGGATGGGGGCAGTGTTCTGGATCACTGCGTTGAGAAACACGTGATGGTGTCTCCGTGGTGTTGGATGTTTTGATCTCCCCGAGGTCATTCATCCTTATGTTTATAGTCCTTTTACTAGGCACTGCTCCTAATAGCCAGTTTCCTACTCCACACTGATGAGGGGCAAACACCCCGAAACAGCTGTCTGTGGATGGATACCATGTTTTGGCATCAATACACACACACATACACTCGTTTTTATATATATAGATATATATATATAAGTGTATCATTGCTATTGTGTACATATTGTATTTCATTTCTCAAAATGAGAAATGGTCAGAGTAACCAAAAAATGCATTGCTTGTGGACCTCAAATAATGCAAAAAACACAAGTTAATAATCATTTAGAAACAAGAATACTAATGTTTTACCTCAGGAAGAGATCAGAAATCAATATTTTGTGGAATAACCATGGTTTTTAATCACTGCTTTCATGCATCTTGGCATGCTTTCCATCAGTCTTTCACACTGCTTTTGGGTGACCTTATGCCACTCCTGGTACAAAAATGTCAGCAGTTCTTTGTTTGATGGCTTGTGACTCTGAATCTTCCTCTTGATTACATTCCAGAGGTTTTCAATGGGGTTAAGGTCTGGAGATTGGGCTGGCCATGAAAGGAATTTCATGTTGTGGTCCTTCATCCACACCTTGATTGACCTAGCTGTGTGGAATGGTGCATTGTCCTGCTGGAAAAACCAGTCCTCAGAGTTGGGGAACGTTGCCTGAGCAGAAGGATTCAACTGTTTTTCCAGGATAACATGTATGCAGCTTGATTCATGCATCCTTAGCAAAGATTAACCCGCCCAATTCCAGCCTTGCTGAAGCATCCCCAGATCATCACCGATCCTCCACCAAATTTTACAGTGGGTGCAAGGCTCTGTGGCTTGTATGCCTCTCCAGGTCTCTGTCTAACCATTAGACGACCAGGTGTTGATCTGGGGATGCTTCAGCAATGCTCGAATTGGTCAGGTTAATCGTTAATCCACGTGGCTGCTCAGCACAGGAGAGGAGAGAAGCCAGCTCCGGGACAACGGAGATGCAGGGATGAAGATGCAGCAACGGAGGGTGAGTATGATCTCTTCTGTTAGCCAGCCACTGCAGCAGCAGCTGTCACTGTGTCTCAGCTGCTGGCTCCTGCCGCTGCTATGCCGCTTCCCTGCCAGTGTTCCTGGACAATAGACATGTGTATAAGCCGAGGGGGGCATTTTCAGCACAAAAAATTGGGCTGAAAATCTCAGCTTATACACAAGTATATACGATATATATATATATATATATATATATATATATATATATAGTACAGACCAAAAGTTTGGACACACCTTCTCATTTAAAGATTTTTCTGTATTTTCATGACTGTGAAAATTGTACATTCACACTGTAGGCATCAAAACTATGAATTACCACAGGTGGAATTATATACTTAACAAAAAAGTGTGAAACAACTGAAAATATGTGTTAAGGACTGGCGGAACGCACCAAGTATAGATGATATGAAACTAGGTGCGTTCGCAGTCCGAGGTCCACCGTGCAGGTAAAAACCCTGCTGCTAGTAAGACGGACTATATGGCGGTACTACAAGTATACACGCACGAGTTAACTTCACCCTGCGTGAAGGAAGCGATCCCGTTGTGTCACAGGACCGCGGTACCGCACATAGAGCGCGAGCAAGAAGTCAGCGAACACAACCCCAACACAGGATTGAAGTCCGATTAGACCACTTGCTGGCACAACACCGCAACTGGGTGTGTAAGGAAACTATTAAAAAAGTATATAAAGGCACGAGAGTGCATGAAGTGCCGCACTGACGGACACCACTAACCACCCAGGCTTGGGTAAGGAAAGCGCAGAGGAAGCGCACGGCGCCGTACAGGCGGTCAAAGCAACTAGACGCTGTTATGTGTGTAATGTGCTGTAGGATAAGTCGGGCGCTAGATAGCAAACATACACCTTCCGCGAACAGTCATCCAATAGGGAGGGTATTTTAAAGAGCGACTTTCACTCACAACACACACACATATTAACAAGACAATACTAGCGCATGGCCGTGCGGTCATGCGCAGTTTATATAGTTGCAGCACAGGAAGCTGCTACTGAAGTTTTGCCCTTTCAGGACCTTCCTGGAGGACCAATGGAATGTGCTGCAGTACCTGAGCATGTGACCCTCGATCTCCAACGGGAGATCTTGCCCTGGGCATGCCCAGTGTGTGCAAATAAGGACTTAGTCCCAGAGAAGCCCGCTCGCCGCAGATCAGTGCAGGGTACAACAGGAGAGCCAGAAAAGGTAACAGTAACCCTTTGCACAGAATCAGTCCCAGCAAGACGCTGGGAGCGATGCCTCCGCTGAGCAGGCCCCACTGCGGCCGGTACAGAATGGGAGACCGCAGCAGACAGGGATCGAGATTCCCCCTGTGCAGCAGAGGAAACTCGACTCCTAACAATATGTCTTATATTCTAGGTTCTTCAAAGTAGCCACCTTTTGCTTTGATGACTGCATTGCACACTCTTGACATTCTCTGGATGAGCTTCAAGAGGTAGTCATCGGGAATGTTCTTCCAACAATCTTGAAGGAGTTCCCAGAGATGCTTAGCACTTGTTGGCCCTTTTGCCTTCACCCTGCGGTCCAGCTCACCCCAAACCATCTCGATTGGGTTCAGGTCTGGTGACTGTGGAGGCCAGGTCATCTGTCGAAGCACCCCATCACTCTCCTTCTTGGTCAAATAGCCCTTACACACCCTGGAGGTGTGTTTGGGGTCATTGTCCTGTTGAAAAATAAATGATGGTCCAACTAAACGCAAACCGGATGAAATAGCATGCTGCTGCAAGATGCTGTGGTAGCCATGCTGATTCAGTATGCCTTCAATTTTGAATAAATCTCTAACAGTATCACCAGCAAAGCACCCCCACACCATCACACCTCATCCTCCATGCTTCAAGGTGGGAACCAGGCATGTAGAGTCCAACTGTTCACCTTTTCTGTGTTGCACAAAGACACGGTGGTTGGAACCAAAGATCTCAAATTTGGACTCATCAGTCCAAAGCACAGATTTCCACTGGTCTAATGTCCATTCCTTGTGTTCTTTAGCCAAAACAAGTCTCTTCTGCTTATTGCATGTCCTTAGCAGTGGTTTCCTAGCAGCTATTTTACCATAAAGGCCTGCTGCACAAAGTCTCATCTTAACAGTTGTTGTAGAGATGTGTCTGCTGCTAGAACTCTGTGCGGCATTGACCTGGTCTCTAATCTGAGCTGCTATTAACCTGCAATTTCTGAGGCCGGTGACTCGGATAAACTTATCCTCAGAAGCAGAGGTGACTCTTGGTCTTCCTTTCCTGGGGCGGTCCTCATGTGAGCCAGTTTCTTTATAGCACTTGATGGTTTTTGCCACTGCACTTGGGGACACTTTCAAAGTTTGCCCAATTTTTCGGACTGACTGAAGTTCATTTCTTAAAGTAATGATGGCCACTCGTTTTTCTTTACTTAGAATTAGTATTATGGCAAGAAAGAAGCAGCTAACAGTCTATTCAGTAGGACTATCAGCTGTGTATCCACCAGACTTCTGTACAACACAACTGATGGTTCCAACTACATTTATAAGGCAAGAAATCCCACTTATTAACCCTGACAGGGCACACCTGTGAATTGAAAACCATTCCTGGTGACTACATCTTGAAGCTCATCATCAAGAGAATGCCAAGAGTGTGCAAAGCAGTCATCAAAGCAAAAGGTGGCTGCTTTGAAGAACGTAGAATATAAGACAAAATTTCAGTTGTTTCACACTTTTTTGTTAAGTATATAATTCCACGTGTTAATTCATAGTTTTGATGCCTTCAATCTGAATGTACAATTTTCGTAGTCATGAAAATACAGAAAAATCTTTAAATGAGAAGGTGTGTCCAAATTTTTGGTCTGTACTGTATATATATATATATATATATATATATATATATATATATATATATATATGTGTGTGTGTGTACACTGCTTAAAAAATAAAGGGAACACTTAAACAACAGACTATAACTCCAAGTTAATCAAACTTCTGTGATATCAAGCTGTCCACTTAAGAAGCAACACTGTTTGAAAATCAATTTCACATGCTGTTCTGCAAATGGAATAGACAATAGATGGAAATTATTGGCAATTATCAAGACACCCTCAATAAAGGAGTGGTTCTGCAGGTGGGGACCACAGACCACATCTCAGTACCAATTCTCTCTGGCTGATGTTTTGGTCATTTTTGAATGTTGGTTGTGCTTTCACACTCGTGGAAGCATGAGATGGACTCTACAACCCACACAAGTGGCTCAGGTAGTGCCGCTCATCCAGGATGGCACATCAATGTGAGCTGTGGCAAGAAGGTTTGCTGTGTCTGTCAGCATAGTGTCCAGAGGTTGGAAGCGCAACCAGGAGATAATTGCCAATAATTTCCATCTGTAGTCTATTCCATTTGCACAGCAGCACATGAAATTGATTGTCAAACAGTGTTGCTTCCTAAGTGGACAGTTTGATTTCACAGAAGTTTGATTTGCTTGGAGTTATATTCTGTTGTTTAAGTGTTCCCTTTATTTTTTTGAGCAGTATATATATATACTAGATTGTGGCCCGATTCTAACGCATCGGGTATTCTAGAATATGCATGTCCCCGTAGTATATGGACAATGATGATTCCAGAATTCGTGGCAGACTATGCCCGTTGCTGATTGGTCGAGGCAACCTTTATGACATCATCGTCGCCATGGCAACCATTATGACATCTACATCGATACTGTGCCCGACGCGGAATCAGAAACGTGAGATTTCTACATCCTTTATGACATCATCGTCGCTGTGCCCGTTGCTGATTGGTCGAGGCCTGGCGGCCTTGACCAATCAGAGACGCAGGATATCTACGTCCTTTATGACATCATCGTCGCTGTGCCGGTCGCTGATTGGTCGAGGCCTGGTGGCCTTGACCAATCAGAGACGCAGGATATCTACGTCCTTTATGACATCATCGTCGCTGTGCCGGTCGCTGATTGGTCGAGGCCTGGTGGCCTTGACCAATCAGAGACGTAGGATATCTACGTCCTTTATGACATCATCGTCGCTGTGCTGGTCGCCTCGACCAATCAGAGACGCGGGATTTCCAGGACAGACAGACAGACAGACAGAAAGACAGATAGACGGAAAAACCCTTAGACAATTATATATATAGATATATATATATAGAGAGAGAGAGAGAGAGAGAGAGAAACCAACCAGCACTCCTAATGTGAACATGTGCAAGCTGCAAGCTGCATCATATAGATAAAGAAGAACACAGCAGCACATATACATGAATCTAGGCCATGTGAAAACAGACAAATATTCAATATGAATTATACTTCTCAGAAATATTTTTCATAAAACTTACAGTTATAGATAAAATGAAGATTCTTAGCGCATAAATTGGCCAATTTATGTGTGCCCATCAACCACGGCAAGGTGATTTCCCTCTGATGGGTCCTACATAATATGAATTATACTTCTCAAAAATATTTTTCATAAAAAAATTTAAAAAAAAAACTAAAAAAAGAAATTATTTTTTTTTAAATTTGGTGGTGGTGGTAATCTACTCTACCTGCCCATAAATTGTAGGTTTAGCTCGAAGTGACATGGTTTGTCCAGAGTTGTAGGCTGGTGGCCCAAAAGTGGCATGTACAGTAGTGTAGGACCTATCAGAGGGAGATCACCTTGCTGTGGTTGATGGCCATACATGAATTGGCCAATTTATGCGCTAAGAATCTTCATTTTATCTATAACTGTAAGTTTTATGAAAAAAAAAATTTGAAAAATTTTTTATGAAAAATATTTTTGAGAAGTATAATTCATATTGAATATTTGTCTGTGTTTTCACATGGCCTAGCTTTATGTACATATGCTGCTGTGTTCTCTATCTATCTATCTATCTATCTATATATATATACATTATATATATATATATATATATATATATATATATATATATATATATATATATATATATATATATAAGAGAAAAAAGAGAAACGCAGCAGGCAACAGTGTGTCTGCGTGCCGTGCCTAGAAGACAGCAACCAATCCTCTATGTAGGAAGCAAAAAATGGAGGCAGCACACCAGTATAAGGTGAAAACAGTGTTTATTTAATAGCCTATAATGGCGACGTTTCGGTTCAAAAACTGTGATTCTTTCTGAAGCAACAAACAAATATCAGCGTTCACCTTTTATAGGTGCATACATATACATAATTAGTGCATAGCAGTGTAGAGCAGTTAGGTAATATCATAAGTGCATGGACATGATAAACAACATTTTTTATAATATATGTCATGATTAACATACAATGTGCATATACTGTTCATGCAGTGCCAACTAGTGTTGAGCATTCCGATACCGCAAGTATCGGGTATCGGCCGATATTTGCGGTATCGGAATTCCGATACCGAATTCCGATACTTCCCGCGTATCGGATACCGGAATCGGAAGTTCCCAGAATTCAAACTGCACGCAGCAGCCAATGAGGAATGATTGGAAGTGTGGGCACATCCTGTTTAGCATGGTGGGCATGTAAGTACTGGCAAGGCTGTGATTGGCTGCTGAAATGATGTCACTCTGCACTATAAAAAACGCTGCCGCCATTTTGCGCTCACTCTGCTGTGATTTCAGTTAGGGACAGGACGCTGTGTTCTAACTGAGGGCCAGTTGAGCTAGCTAATTGCTTTATTTTCCTTTCCAAAGGCTAATTTAGCAAAACGCTGTGTGTTCTTCACTGTTCACCTTGCTCTTGCCTTGCAGCGCTGTTTTAACAGCGTTCTGCAAGGTCTCTGTGTGTGTGTGTGTGTGTGCGTGTGTGTGTGCAGCTCACTCTGTAGTCTGTGTGCAGCCATATACCCGGTTGTATTCAGCTCAGGGGGGGTTCACACTGCCTCACACAGTTGTCCTTTTTTGCTCATAGTGCAGCCTGCTGCACATTTTTTCTCAAATTTCCTATTAGTGTTTTTCCACCCGTCTCCAGCTAAATTGTGGAAAAACACTACATAGGATAACCTAGAGGGGGGTTTTTGGGCCTTGCAGCGCCGTTTACGGCTGTCTGCACGGTCTCCGTGTGAGCCCAGCTCGCCCTGTAGTCTGTGTGCAGCCATAGCCGGTTGGATTCAGCTCAGGGTTCGTTACTGGCTCATACCTTGAGAAAAATTTTCCTTTCTTTCAAATAGTGCAGCCTGTTTAAAAATTTTAAAAAAAATTCCCTATTAGTGTTTTTCCACCCGTCTCCAGCTAAATTGTGGAAAAACACTACATAGGATAACCTAGAGGGGGGTTTTTGGGCCTTGCAGCGCCGTTTACGGCTGTCTGCACGGTCTCCGTGTGAGCCCAGCTCGCCCTGTAGTCTGTGTGCAGCCATAGCCGGTTGGATTCAGCTCAGGGTTCGTTACTGGCTCATACCTTGAGAAAAATTTTCCTTTTTTTCAAATAGTGCAGCCTGTTTAAAAATTTTAAAAAAAATTCCCTATTAGTGTTTTTCCACCCGTCTCCAGCTAAATAGTGGAAAAACACTACATAGGATAACCTAGAGGGGGTTTATTGGGCCTTGCAGCGCCGTTTACGGCTGTCTGCACGGTCTCTGTGTGAGCGCAGCTCGCCCTGTAGTCTGTGTGCAGCTCTAGCCGGTTGGATTCAGCTCAGGGTGCGTTACTGCCTCATACCTTGAAAAACAATTTCCTTTTTTTCAAATAGTGCAGCCTGTTTAAAATTTAAAAAAAAAACTTCCTATTAGTGTCTTTCCACCCGTCTCCAGCTAAATAGTGGAAAAACACTACATAGGATAACCTAGAGGAGGGTTTTTTGGCCTTGCAGCGCCGTTTACGGCTGTCTGCACGGTCTCCGTGTGATTTAAACTAGCTCTGTAGCCCGATCTGCACAAAAAAAAAAGTAAAGTTCACCAAACACAACTTAACACTTGTGTAGGCCACATTTGAAAAATAATAAAGTTTAGCCCACACTTTACAACATTAGTGTTTCTTACACCTGTTAGGAGGAGCATTTCAGGAATAAGCACGCTAAGGCCTTAGTACTTTTCTGCTTATCTTTATCTGTCAACCAAGATGAAGAGGGCAGGGAGTAAGGCACGTGGGCGTGGGCGCGGAGCAGGGAGAGGAGCAGGGAGAGGACGTGGTGATTCTGTGCCTGCTGCGGGCGCCGGTGACTCGTCGTCACTCAGTTTCAGCAGGGAACAGTCCTTCATGCGCAGCTTTGTCGGAGAGCGCCGTGCACCGCTGCTGCGTGAAGACCAAATTGAAGCCGTTGTCGGGTGGATGGCAGCTAACGCCTCGGCATCGACTTCAGTTAGTGCCACATCCTCTCAGGCACAGAGCACTGGAGAGCAGCCATCTGTCTCTTCACCACCTGCCAAATTGGCCAGGCAGTCAGAGAGCCCAGGACAGGAGCCGTCTCTACTTCTGTTCTCTGAATCTCTTGGCTTGGAAACAGGGGGCCAGCCAAGCAGCATTGGAGAAATGGAAGAAGAGGCAGTGTGCAGTGATGCCCAACAGCTTTTTCTCTCTGACTCTGAAGAGGCAGGTGGGCCAGTACCTCCGGTGACCACAGCGCAGTACGCATCTGATGATGAAACTCAGGTGCCGCTTTCTGATGCGTACTGTGCTGCTGAGACTACCCAGGAGGAGCAGTTGGTGGCAGAGGGTAGTGGAGATGATGAGGTCCTTGACCCATCGTGGCGTGAGGAACAGGAAGGTGGTGGGAGCAGCTCTGAGGAAGAGCTTCCCCTTACGGGCCAAAGAGGGAGAGGGAGGGGGAAGACTGCGGAGCCTGTAGCCTCCACTTTGGCACCCGTTAGGAGCCTGTCTCTTTCCAAAGCCAAAAAGGGCGCTCCCAAGACTTGCAGTGCCTGGTCCTTTTTTGACACAGTTGCAGATGACATTTGTTTTGTCAAATGCAAGCTGTGTCATCAGAAAGTAAAAAGAGGTAAAAGTGTCAGCAACCTCAATACCACAAATATGTGGAAACATGTGCGGACCAGGCACGCGGTGGAGTTACAGAAACACAGTGAAGACGTAGGCCAACCAACAGCGGCAGCTACCACCTCTTCATCTCGTGTTGCCTCTTCCTCCACTGTTGTCCAGAGACCTAGTGTAATTCCACCCACAGCACCACCTTCCCAGTCATCCTCACACTCCCAGTCTACTCTACAGCCATCGGTAGTACAGGCATGGGAGAAAAGGCGGGCATTCTCGGCCAACCACCCCCGAGCACAGGCTCTGAATGCAGGCATTGCCAAACTGTTGTCCCTGGAAATGCTCTCGTTCAGGCTGGTGGAGACTGACAGCTTCCGTGACTTGATGGCATTGGCAGTCCCACAGTACAAGGTGCCCAGCCGCTTTTACTTCAGCAGGCAGGCTGTCCCTGCCCTGCACAGGCATGTTGAGGCAAACATAAAACATGCGCTACTGAACGCCGTCAGTAGCAAGGTCCACCTCACCACCGATGCGTGGACCAGTCAGCATGGATAGGGGCGATATGTTTCCCTCACTGCCCATTGGGTTAATGTTGTTGAGCCAGGTACAGATCGTGCGAGTGGCGCAGGACGTGTCCTGCCCACTCCAAGGATTGCAGGAATCCAGTCTGTACGCATCGACTCCTCCTCTTACACCAGTTCCTCAGATTCCTCTCTGCAGGATCCGTCACAGTCCACCTCCACATGGACCCGTGAACGTTTACCTATGACCGACATGAGCACAGCCGTGGCCAAACGTCAGCAGGCCGTCTTGAAACTAGTTTCATTGGGGCATCGAAGCCACACAGCGCAGGAGCTCTGGAATGCCATCAAGCAGGAGAGCGATGTGTGGTTACTGCCAGCGAATCTCCAGCCAGGCATGGTAGTGTGTGACAATGGCCGAAATCTGGTGGCAGCTTTGGCCCTTGGCAACCTCACTCACATCCCATGTCTGGCACATGTGCTCAATTTGGTTGTGCAGAGTTTTCTGAGGGATCTTGATGCCCTGCTGCACAAGGTCCGCCTAGAGTGTGCTCACTTGCGGCGTTCCAGCTTGGCCAGATCCCGCATTGCTGCTCTGCAGCGCCGATTCCGCCTTCCGGAACACCGCATCATATGTGACCTACCTACCCGGTGGAATTCCACGTTACATATGTTGGAGCGGTTGTGTGAGCAGCAGCAAGCAGTTATGGAGTACCAGCTGCATCAGGCGCAAAGAAGTCGCAGTCAGCGCCGATCAGACTTCACAACCACAGAGTGGGCCACTATGAAGGACGTCTGCCAGGTTTTGCGTCCTTTTGATTATTCCACGCGGATGGCAAGTGCAGATGATGCACTAGTCAGCATGACTGTCCCCCTTATCTGCCTGCTTCAGCAAACTTTGCAAGGGTTAAGGGATGATGTTGTGGAAGAGGTGGAGGATGAGGAGTCACCTTTTCCATCAGCTTCTGGAGAGTCAGCGCCACGTGGTTCCTCACAAAGGGGTACGCAGGGGCCAATTTGTGAGGAGGATGAGGAGGAGTCAATGGAGGAGGAAGAGCTCCGTCCAGAGGAGGGAGCGACACAATTGTCCAGTGGTCAGTGTGTACAGCGAGGGTGGGGTGATGACGAGCGGGCAGAGATCATGTCTCAAGCAGGGGACAGCGTTTCTGGGCCAGTTGGCACTCTGCAGCACATGGTGGATTTCATGCTGCAGTGCCTGAGAAACGACCGCCGCATCGACCACATTCTCAACATGCCTGATTATTGGGTGTTCACCCTCCTCGATCCTCGCTACCGGGACAACGTCCAAAACCTCATCCCTGCGTTGACCCGGGAGAGTAAATTGCGGGAGTACCACGACACACTGGTGAATTCCATCATCTTCTCCTGTCCAACTGAGAGGAGTGCTGCTAGTGCTTTACAAAGCAGCTCAGTGCGTCGAGGCAGTGGGGGAGGCTCTGCCCAAAGAGGGAGCAGAAGCAGTGCCTCTGCCCAAGGCAAGCCCAGTATGGCACAACTCTGGCACACTTTTGTGTGCCCGCCCCAAATGTCTACACCATCACCGGCGGCTCCAGTCAGCAGGAGGCAACGGTTCCGTCAGATGGTGACAGACTACATGGCTTGCCCTCTTACTGTACTCCCAGACGGCTCTTCCCCGTTCAAGTTTTGGGTCTCTAAGCTGGATACATGGCCAGAGCTAAGCCAGTATGCATTGGAGGTGCTGGCTTGCCCTGCGGCTAGTGTCTTATCGGAACGTGTCTTTAGTGCCGCAGGTGGTGTACTAACAGACCGTCGCATGCGACTATCCTCCGATAACATTGACCGGCTTACTTTCCTGAAAATGAACCAGGCCTGGATCTCGCAGGAATTTGCCACTCCTCTGCCTGATTAAGTAATTGGGTGTCATCCAGGTCTTCTGCTGTGTTCATCTTACTACCACCTGAACTGCTATTCCTGGGCTCCAACACCGCCAGTTGCGGCTCAGAAGTGCAGGCTGCACAGTAAAAACATACGACCCAGTGTTATTGGGTTTCAGTAACGTCAGCTGATCCCCAGCTGTGTAGCCGGCAATGTGTCCTGCGACCGCCACGCTGGCACAACAACCTAAATGTAAGGGAACCTGTCCCACCCCCCCCCCCCCCCGTCGTTTGTTACTGAAAGAGCCATCTTGTGCAGCAGTAATGCTGCACAAGGAAAAGGTAGCTCTTTTTTTTTAGCTCCTTGCACACGCAGAACTTAACACTTATAAAATGTGTTCACTGATACCGTTATACTGTCCCGGAGCTGGGACTTTCCTTCGCAATGTGACGCAGCGCAGCCGTCATTCCTACCCCCTTGATGCCATGCGCTGGCTCCTCAGCGTTGTTTTAAGCTGTCACGGAGCCTGCGCTGTTCTGTTATCCCTTGGGCATGCCCTATTTGCGCTGCCTGTCTTCTGACATAATTTGGTGTCAGGCTGGCTGCGCCTGTGCGGCCGCGCTGCCCGAGATCCCGCCTCGCTGTGTCTTCTGATTGAGTCACACTGAGGGCCTGGGATCCATGGGCATGCGCAGTGCATATCTTCCCCTCGGGCTCTCGCTCATTTCCCTCCGCCTTCTTTAGACTGTGCGCCGTCAGCTGATCCCTAATAGCATGCCACGGCCGTGACACCGCACAATCTGAAGAAGAGGGAAGGAGGGGAGTGAGAGTCGAGGATATGCACTGTGCATGTCCATGGTTCCAAGGCCCGCAGTGGGATTACGTTGGACGAGACTGCGAGGTGGGATCTGGAGCAGCGTGGACGCACAGGCAGTGACAGCCTGAAACCAAATTATGTCAGCCCTTGGCCATGCCCAATTAGCGCTGCCTGTCTTCTGACAGAACAGCGCAGGCTCCATGACAGCTTAAAACAACGCTGAGGAGGCAGCGCACGGCACCAAGGGGATAGGAATGTCAGCTGTGCTGTGTCCCATTACGAAGGAAATTCGCACCTCCGGGACGGTTTAACGGTATAAGGGGACACATTTTTAGTGTTTACTTCGGTGTTTGCAAGGAGCATAATTAAAAGAACCACCTTTTGCTTTTGCATCGTTAGTGCTGCACAAGATGGCTCTTTCAGCTACAAACGTCTTGGGGGGGGGAGGGTTAAAGGTTCCCTTTCAACTTGCTACAATCAGGCTTCGGCCTACACTCTGTTCCTCTGCTCCTCCTGCTGTCCCTGGGCTCTAACACCGCCAGTTGGTGCCTGGAAGTGCTGTGTGCACAGTCAACAGTCGCTCCTCTGTTATTGGGGTTCAGTAACGTCAGCTGATCCCCAGCTGTGTGTGCGGCAATACCTCCAATCTGCTCCTCCTGCTGTCCCTAGGCTCTAACACCGCCAGTTGGTGCCTGGAAGTGCTGTCTGCACAGTCAACAGTCGCTCCTCTGTTATTGGGGTTCAGTAACGTCAGCTGATCCCCAGCTGTGTGTGCGGCAATACCTCCAATCTGCTCCTCCTGCTGTCCCTGGGCTCTAACACCGCCAGTTGGTGCCTGGAAGTGCTGTCTGCACAGTCAACAGTCGCTCCTCTGTTATTGGGGTTCAGTAACGTCAGCTGATCCCCAGCTGTGTATCCGGCAACGTGTCATGCGACCGCCACGCTGGCACAACTAAAATGTAAGGGGACCTGTCCCCCCCCCCCCCCCTAGGCGTTTGTTACTGAAAGAGCCACCATGTGCAGCTCTAATACTGCACAAGGGAAAGGTCGCTCTTGAAATTATGCTCCTTGCAAACGCTGAACTACACACTCATGTAATGTGTCCCTTCACACCGTCCAACCGTCCCGGAGGTGGGACTTTCCTTTGTAATGTGACGCAGCACAGCCGTCATTGCTACCCCCTTGGCACCGTGCGCTGCCTCCTTAGCGTTGTTTGATTCCATCATGGACCCTGCGCTGTTATGTTATCCCTTGGCCATGCACAGTTTGTGCTGCCCGTCCTCTGACATCATTTGTTGTCGTCCTGGCTGCGCCTGTGCGTCCACGCTGCCCGAAATCACACCTCGCAGTGTCGTCTAATGTGATCCCACAGTGGGCCTGGTATCCATGGCCATGCGCAGTGCATCTACTAGCCTCTCACTCCCCTTCTTCACGCTTCTTCAGACTAGGTGGCGTCAGCTGATCCCTAATAGCATGCCACGGCCGTGACGCCGCACAGTCTGAAGAAGCAGGAAGGAGGTGAGTGAGAGGCGATGATATGCACTGCGCATGCCCATGGATCCCTGGCCCGCAGTGGGACTACATTAGATGACACTGCAAGGTTGGATCTCGGGCAGCTTGGACGCACAGGCACTGCCAGCCTGACACCTACATGATGTCAGAAGACGGCCACCGCTAACTGTGCATGGCCAAGGGATAACATTACAGCGCGGGCTCCGTGACAGAACCAAACAACGTTGAGGAGGTGGCGCCCGGCACCAAGGGGGTTGGAATGACGGCTGTGCTGTGTCACATTACAAAGGAAAGTCCCACTTCCGGGATGGTTTGACGGTGTGAGGGGACACATTATATGAGTGTGTACTTCAGCGTTTGCAAGGAGCATAATTTTCGGAGCCACCATTTTCCATGTGCAGTATTACTGCTGTACAAGATGGCTCTTTCAGCAACAAATGCAAGGGGGGGGGGGGGTTAAAGGTTCCCTTTCAACTTGCTCCACTGCAGGCTTTGGCCTACACTCTGCTCCTCATTGATTTCCTGGGTTTCAACACTGTCAGTTGCCACCTGGAAGTGTTGTCTACACAGAAAAAACACTAGGTGATGTGTCAGTGGGGTTCAGCACCGCCAGCTGTTCCCCTGCTGTGTAGTCGGCAACGTGTCCAGCACAAGCCACGCTGGCACAACAGAACAAAAGCTGCCACCAGTGCAGGCTTCGGCCTACACTCTGCTCCTCTCCTCCTCCTGCTGACCCTGGGCTCAAACACCACTAGTTTTTGCCCGGAAGTGCTAGCTGCACAGGGAAAAACCCCAGCCAATGTGTTAGTGGGGTTCAGCACCGCCAGCTGTTCCCCTGCTGTGTAGCCGGCAACGTGACCTGCAAACGCCACGCAGGCACATGAACTGAAATTAAAGGGAACCTGGCCCCACCCCCAGTACTGCTGCATTTGTACAAGGTGGCTGACTTTTTCTCCTTGCCCACGTTGAACTCAACACGTACAAAATGTGTCTCATTGAGACCATTCCACTGTCCCTGAGGTGTGACTTTCCTTTCTAATGATACGCAGCACCCCCCTTGGTAGCGTTTCCCATCTTTTGTCATCATGGTTAGCTGGCTGCGCCTGTGCATCCGCCCTGCTAGAAACAACGCCCCTCGTTGTCATATTTATTTTGTGGGTGTGGTTTATGGGCACGAGCAGTGCATATGTTCGCCTGTCTTAACTCATCTCCTTCCGCCTTCTTCAGACTGTGCGGCCTCCTGGCCGTGGTAGGCGATAAGGATCAGCTGAGGCCGCCCAGTCTGAAGCAGGTGTAAGGACATGTGTGAGCGGCAAACCTATTTACTGCACAAGGCCACGAATCCCAGCCACGCAGTGTGATTTTTTGAAAACACACTGTGGGTCTGGGATTCATGTCCATCGCTAACCGCAACGGCCGACATGAAATGAGGACAGAAGACAGGAAGCGCTCACAGCGCATGGCCAAGGGATCACAATAGCGCAGACTCCTGTACAGCAAATAACAACGCTCAGGAATCTGCGCCCAGCAGCTAGGTGTAAATTTTGACACCTGTGCTGCATCTCCTTAAAAAGACAAGTCACGCATCCACTACTGTTTGACAGTATAGTGGGCTAAAAAGTGTACGTGTTTTATTCAGCGTGTGCAAGGAGCAAATTAAATAGAGCAACCTTTTACTTGTGCAGCATTAATGCTGCACAAGGTGTGGCTCTTGTACCTTGCAACACCTGAGGGGGGGTTAAAGGTAACCTTTGAAATTGGTTCAACTAGGCTTCGGCCTACACTCTGCTCCTCTCCTGCTGACCCTGGGCTCAAACACCGCTAGTTTTTGCCTGGAACTGCTAGCTGCACAGAGAAAAACACCAGTCAATGTGTTAGTGGGGTTCAGCACCGCCAGCTGTTCCCCTGCTGTGTAGTCGGCATCGTGTCCAGCACAAGCCACGCTGGCACAACTGACCAAAAGCTGCCACCAGTGCAGGCTTCGGCCTACACTCTGCTCCTCTCCTGCTGACCCTGGGCTCAAACACCGCTAGTTTTTGCCTGGAACTGCTAGCTGCACAGAGAAAAACACCAGTCAATGTGTTAGTGGGGTTCAGCACCGCCAGCTGTTCCCCTGCTGTGTAGTCGGCATCGTGTCCAGCACAAGCCACGCTGGCACAACTGACCAAAAGCTGCCACCAGTGCAGGCTTCGGCCTACACTCTGCTCCTCTCCTCCTCCTGCTGACCCTGGGCTCTAACACCGCCAGTTTTTGCCCGGACATGCGAGCTGCACAGAGAAAAACACCAGTCAATGTGTCAGTGGGGTTCAGCAACGCCAGCTGTTCCCCTGCTGTGTAGCTTGCAACGTGACCTGCAAACGCCACGCAGGCACATGAACTGAAATTGAAGGGAGCCTGCCCCCCACCCCCAGGTGTTTCTATGTATAACAGCCACCTTGTACAGCAGTACTGCTGCATTTGTACAAGGTGGCTGACTTTTTCTCCTTGCCCACGTGGAACTCAACACGTACAAAATGTGTCTCATTGAGACCATTCCACTGTCCCTGAGGTGTGACTTTCCTTTCTAATGATACGCAGCACCACCCTTGTTAGTGCTGCCCGTCTTTTGACATCATTGGTTAGCTGGCTGCGCCTGTGCGTCTGCCCTGCTTGAAACAACGCCCCTCGGTGTCTTATTTATTTTGACAGCGAGGGTGTGATTGATGGGCATGTGCAGTGCATATGTTTGCCTGTGTTCACTCATCTCCTTCCGCCTTCTTCAGACTGGGTGTCCTCATGGCCGCGGCAGGCGATAAGGGATCAGATGAGGCCGCCCAGTCTGAAGCAGGTGTAAGGACATGTGTGAGCGGCAAACCTATTTACTGCACAAGGCCACGAATCCCAGCCACGCAGTGTGATTTTTTGAAAACACACTGTGGGTCTGGGATTCATGTCCATCGCTAACTGCAACGGCCGACATGAAATGAGGTCAGAAGACAGGAAGCGCTCACAGCGCATGGCCAAGGGATCACAATAGCGCAGACTCCTGTACAGCAACTAACAACGCTCAGGAATCTGCGCCCAGCAGCTAGGTGTACATTTTGACACCTGTGCTGCATCTCCTTAAAAAGACAAGTCACGCCTCCACTACTGTTTGACAGTATAGTGGGCTAAATAGTGTACGTGTTTTATTCAGCGTGTGCAAGGAGCAAATTAAATAGGGCAACCTTTTACTTGTGCAGCATTAATGCTGCACAAGGTGTGGCTCTTGTACCTTGCAACACCTGAGGGGGGGTTAAAGGTAACCTTTGAAATTGGTTCAACTAGGCTTCGGCCTACACTCTGCTCCTCTCCTCCTCCTGCTGACCCTGGGCTATAACACCGCCAGTTCTAGCCTGGAAGTGCTAGCTGCACAGAGAAAAACACCAGCCAATGTGTTAGTGGGGTTCAGCACCGCCAGCTGTTCCCCTGCTGTGTAGCCGGCATCGTGTCCAGCACAAGCCACGCTGGCACAACCGACCAAAAGCTGCCACCAGTGCAGGCTTCGGCCTACACTCTGCTCCTCTCCTCCTCCTGCTGACCCTGGGCTCAAACAACGCTAGTTTTTGCCCGGAACTGCTAGCTGCACAGAGAAAAACACCAGCCAATGTGTTAGTGGGGTTCAGCACCTCCAGCTGTTCCCCTGCTGTGTAGCCGGCATCGTGTCCAGCACAAGCCACGCTGGCACAACCGACCAAAAGCTGCCACCAGTGCAGGCTTCGGCCTACACTCTGCTCCTCTCCTCCTCCTGCTGACCCTGGGCTCAAACAACGCTAGTTTTTGCCCGGAACTGCTAGCTGCACAGAGAAAAACACCAGCCAATGTGTTAGTGGGGTTCAGCACCGCCAGCTGTTCCCCTGCTGTGTAGCCGGCAACGTGTCCTGCAAACGCCACGCAGGCACATGAACTGAAATTGAAGGGAGCCTGCCCCCCACCCCCAGGTGTTTCTATGTATAACAGCCACCCTGTACAGCAGTACTGCTGCATTTGTACAAGGTGGCTGACTTTTTTCTCCTTGCCCACGTGGAACTCAACACGTACAAAATGTGTCTCATTAGAGACCATTCCACTGTCCCTGAGGTGTGACTTTGCTTTCTAATGACACGCAGCACCCCCATTGTTAGCGCTGCCCGTCTTCTGACATCATTGGTTGGCTGGCTGTGCCTGTGCGTCCGCCCCGCCCGACACAACGCCCCTCGTTGTCTCATATATTTTGACTGCGAGGGTGTGATTGATGGGCACGAGCAGTGCATATGTTCCCCTGTCTTCACTCCCCTCCTTCCGCCTTCTTCAAACTGTGCGGCCTCATGGCCGCGGCATGCGATAAGGGATCAGCTGAGGCCGCCGAGTCTGAAGCAGGTGTAAGGACACGTGTGAGCGGCGAACATATTTACTGCACAAGGCCACGAATCCCAGCACCGCAGTGTGACTTTAGGAAAAGGCACTGTGGGTCTGGGATTCATGTCCATCGTTAACCGCACCGGCCAACATGAAATGAGGTCATGAGACGGCCTGCACTAACAGAGTATTGCCAAGGGATAACACAAGAGCGCAGTTTCCTGTACTGCAAATAACAACGGTAAGGAATCTGCGCCCAGCACCTAGGTGTAAATTTGTACACCTGTGCTGCGTCTCCTTAAAAAGACAAGTCACGCCTCCACTACTGTTTGACAGTATAATGGGCTAAATAGTGTACGTGTTTTATTCAGCGTGTGCAAGGAGCAAAATTAAGAGAGCAACCTTTGACTTGTGCATCATTAATGCAGTTCAAGGTGTGGCTCTTGTACCTTGCAACACCCGAGGGGGGGGTTAAAGGTTACCTTTGAAATTGGTTCAACTAGGCTTCGGCCTACACTCTGCTCCTCTCCTCCTCCTGCTGACCCTGGGCTATAACACCGCCACTTGTAGCCTGGAAGTGCTAGCTGCACAGAGAAAAACACCAGCCAATGTGTTAGTGGGGTTCAGCACCGCCAGCTGTTCCCCTGCTGTGTAGCCGGCATCGTGTCCAGCACAAGCCACGCTGGCACAACCGACCAAAAGCTGCCACCAGTGCAGGCTTCGGCCTACACTCTGCTCCTCTCCTCCTCCTGCTGACCCTGGGCTCAAACAACGCTAGTTTTTGCCCAAGACTGCTAGCTGCACAGAGAAAAACACCAGCCAATGTGTTAGTGGGGTTCAGCACCGCCAGCTGTTCCCCTGCTGTGTAGCCGGCATCGTGTCCAGCACAAGCCACGCTGGCACAACCGACCAAAAGCTGCCACCAGTGCAGGCTTCGGCCTACACTCTGCTCCTCTCCTCCTCCTGCTGACCCTGGGCTCAAACAACGCTAGTTTTTGCCCGGAACTGCTAGCTACACAGAGAAAAACACCAGCCAATGTGTTAGTGGGGTTCAGCACCGCCAGCTGTTCCCCTGCTGTGTAGCCGGCAACGTGTCCTGCAAACGCCACGCAGGCACATGAACTGAAATTGAAGGGAGCCTGCCCCCCACCCCCAGGTGTTTCTATGTATAACAGCCACCTTGTACAGCAGTACTGCTGCATTTGTACAAGGTGGCTGACTTTTTTCTCCTTGCCCACGTGGAACTCAACACGTACAAAATGTGTCTCATTAGAGACCATTCCACTGTCCCTGAGGTGTGACTTTCCTTTCTAATGACACGCAGCACCCCCATTGTTAGCGCTGCCCGTCTTCTGACATCATTGGTTGGCTGGCTGTGCCTGTGCGTCCGCCCTGCCCGACACAACGCCCCTCGTTGTCTCATATATTTTGACTGCGAGGGTGTGATTGATGGGCACGAGCAGTGCATATGTTCCCCTGTCTTCACTCCCCTCCTTCCGCCTTCTTCAAACTGTGCGGCCTCATGGCCGCGGCATGCGATAAGGGATCAGCTGAGGCCGCCCAGTCTGAAGCAGGTGTAAGGACATGTGTGAGCGGCGAACATATTTACTGCATAAGGCCACGAATCCCAGCACCGCAGTGTGACTTTAGGAAAAGGCACTGTGGGTCTGGGATTCATGTCCATCTTTAACCGCACCGGCCAACATGAAATGAGGTCATGAGACGGCCTGCACTAACAGAGTATTGCCAAGGGATAACACAAGAGCGCAGTTTCCTGTACTGCAAATAACAACGGTAAGGAATCTGCGCCCAGCACCTAGGTGTAAATTTGTACACCTGTGCTGCGTCTCCTTAAAAAGACAAGTCACGCCTCCACTACTGTTTAACAGTATAATGGGCTAAATAGTGTACGTGTTTTATTCAGCGTGTGCAAGGAGCAAAATTAAGAGAGCAACCTTTGACTTGTGCATCATTAATGCAGTTGAAGGTGTGGCTCTTGTACCTTGCAACACCCGAGGGGGGGTTAAAGGTTACCTTTGAAATTGGTTCAACTAGGCTTCGGCCTACACTCTGCTCCTCTCCTCCTCCTGCTCACCCTGGGCTATAACACCGCCAGTTGTAGCCTGGAAGTGCTAGCTGCACAGAGAAAAACACCAGCCAATGTGTTAGTGGGGTTCAGCACCGCCAGCTGTTCCCCTGCTGTGTAGCCGGCATCGTGTCCAGCACAAGCCACGCTGGCACAACCGACCAAAAGCTGCCACCAGTGCAGGCTTCGGCCTACACTCTGCTCCCCCTCCTTACCCTTTGCTCCAGCACCGCTAGTTGGGGCTCTAGGAAGACAATCTTTAATAGGCAACGCATCTGGGTTCCAGCACCGCCAGCGGGTTCTCGGCAGTGTTTTTGTCACAGGTACTCCCTCGTGCCAAACCTGGTTTCAGCACCGTCAGCTGTTTATGGGTTGTGTCAAACTCGCTGAGACGCCTATGCTTGCCCCGTCGTGTTGCGGTCGGGTTAGCCAACTCCAGGGTGCCTCCAGTTTAGGAGCTTCCTATGTGGGCTGCGTGAACTGGTAGTCAAGGCTGGTTCTGTAGTGCCAGTAGGCCCAGCTCCCCCTGTAGGACTGTTGGGGTTCGGTAACTGCGGCTGCCTCGCGGCCTAGCTGTTCTCTCCTCTCCTGTGGGCCTTCGGGTCCACCACCTGGTTCCAGCACCGTCAGCTGGTTCCAGGCCGAGCCTTTGGCTTAGGTGCCTCCTCCTGGGTATCCGAGTTCCGCCAACGCCAGGCGGTCCTTGGTAGTGCTTTTAAGCGCGGGCACCTACAGCTTAGTAACCGGGTTCCAGCACCGCCAGCTGGTCCTCGGTCGTGTCATTGGCTCTTGCACACTGGGGCAACACATCTGGGTTCCAGCAACGCCAGCTGGTTCTCGGCAGTGTTTTTGACACAGGTACTCCCTCGTGCCAAGCCTGGTCTCAGCACCGTCAGCTGTTTCCGGGTTGTGTCAAGCTCACTGAGACGCCTATGCTTGCCCCGTCGTGGTGCTGTCGGGTTAGCCAACTCCAGGGTGCCTACAGTTTAGGAGCTTCCTATGTGGGCTGCGTGAACTGGTAGTCAAGGCTGGTTCTGTAGTGCCAGTAGGCCCAGCTCCCCCTGTAGGACTGTTGGGGTTCGGTAACTGCGGCTGCCTCGCGGCCTAGCTGTTCTCTCCTCTCCTGTGGGCCTTCGGGTCCACCTCCTGGTTCCAGCACCGTCAGCTGGTTCCGGGCCGAGCCTTTGGCTTAGGTGCCTCCTCCTGGGTATCCGAGTTCCGCCAACGTCAGGCGGTCCTTGGTAGTGCTTTTAAGCGCGGGCACCTACAGCTTAGTAACCGGGTTCCAGCACCGCCAGCTGGTCCTCGGTCGTGCCATTGGCTCTTGCACACTGGGGCAACGCATCTGGGTTCCAGCACCGCCAGCTGGTTCTCGGCAGTGTTTTTGACACAGGTACTCCCTCGTGCCAAGCCTGGTCTCAGCACCGTCAGCTGTTTCCGGGTTGTGTCAAGCTCACTGAGACGCCTATGCTTGCCCCGTCGTGGTGCTGTCGGGTTAGCCAACTCCAGGGTGCCTCCAGTTTAGGAGCTTCCTATGTGGGCTGCGTGAACTGGTAGTCAAGGCTGGTTCTGTAGTGCCAGTAGGCCCAGCTCCCCCTGAAGGACTGTTGGGGTTCGGTAACTGCGGCTGCCTCGCGGCCTAGCTGTTCTCTCCTCTCCTGTGGGCCTTCAGGTCCACCACCTGGTTCCAGCACCGTCAGCTGGTTCTCGGCAGTGTCTTTTGCTCTTGTACCTTCTGCTCCCCATCCTGGTTCCAGTACTGTCAGCTGGTTCCGGGCAGAGCCTTTGGCTTAGGTGCCTCCTTCTGGGTATCCAAGTTCCACCAACGTCAGGTGGTCCTTGGTAGTGCTTTCAGGCACGGGTACCTCCTGCTTAGTAACCGGGTTCCAGTAACGTCAGCTGGTCCTCGGTAGTTCCATTGGCTCTTGGACCTTCGGCTACCCATCCGGGTTCCAGTACCGTCAGCTGGTTCTCGGCAGTGTCTTTTGCTCTTGTACCTTCTGCTCCCCATCCTGGTTCCAGTACCGTCAGCTGGTTCCGGGCAGAGCCTTTGGCTTAGGTGCCTCCTTCTGGGTATCCGAGTTCCGCCAACGTCAGGCGGTCCTTGGTAGTGCTTTTTAGCACGGGTACCTCCTGCTTAGTAACCGGGTTCCAGTAACGTCAGCTGGTCCTCGGTAGTTCCATAGGCTCTTGTACCTTCGGGTAGCCATCCGAGTTCCAGTTCCATCAGCTGGTTCTTGGCATTTTCTCAGCCTTCTTGTACCTTCTGCTACATTTCCAAGTTGAAGACCCTAAAGTCGACGACCCGGAAGACCACCCCGATAACGACGACGACGACCCGGAAGACCACCCCGATGACGACGACGACGACGGCGGAGACGACGACGGCGGAGACGACGACGGCGGAGACGACGACGGCTGAGACGACGACGGCGGAGATGACGACACTGGAGACGACGACCCTGGAGACGACGACATGGAAGACCGAGAAGCAAAAGAACAAGAGGCTGCAGAACAAAGAGCAGAAGAACATTAAGCATAACACTTAATATCAGAGCAAAAGATATTATCTAAATTATATGCAGAAGAAGACTAAGCAGTGTATGGGGGTGAGTCCGTTCCTCCTCGTGGTGCCCCTGGATAAAGCCTGATGCTGCAGGCCAAACTGAACGCGGACAAATGTAACTTTTGTGACTGGCAGAACGGAAGGTGTAATCTTCCAACTTTTATAGATAACAACTACGGGAATGCCTGTCACAAATGAGAATATGATGAAGAAGTAGAATAGGAAGAATAATAACAGTGGAATAAAAAGAATATGTAGAATAGGAAGAATAATAATAGTTGAATAAAATGAATATGATGAATGTAATCAAAAAAAAAAAAGGTAAAGGATGAAGAAGAAGATGAATAAGGTGAAGAAGAAGTTGATGTCAAAGATGCTGATGATGATGAAGATGAAAGTGTGGGAAAAGAAAAAAAAAAAAAAAAAAGAAAAAAAAGAAGGGGAAGGGCGTGGAATAGTGAAACATCAATATCTGACAAAATAAAAAAAAAAATTTACATAGTCAATATCTTTGTCACTCCGAACGTCTTAAAAAAAAACAAAACATGCTATTCTATTTGATTGGGATAAACCTCTGTGACTTTAATGTGTCCGCCACCTCCCCAAATACATCCGGCATTATTCTTAGTTGTTTTCCTTCATGTAGAATGAACCTACAAGGCAAGAAAGGGTTTATTTTAATTCCGATATTTTGGTCCCATTGACTTGCATTGGGATCGGGTATCGGTATCGGCGATATCCGATATTTTTTGAATATCGGCCGATCCAATCCGATACCGATACTTTCCGATATCGGAAGGTATCGCTCAACACTAGTGCCAACCAAAAAACAATTACAAAGCTAGTCTATGCATGGAAAATATACTGTATAACACCATATTTATATGAGAAAGATAATCATAATTAGATTTAATCACATATCGATTCAACTCACATTGAGTAAGGGAAGAAACTTTATAGTACTATTTGTCAAAAGTGGATAAAATCTTTGTTTCTCATATAAATATGGAGTTATATATTTTTCATGCATAGATTAGCTTTGCAATTGTTGTCACATATGTTACGAAGTTTCAAATATGTCTGTTGGTTTAATATACACATATTGGTGCTCTCGGTATTAAATGTGCGACGTCATCGGCGCTTGTGCAATCTTGACATATCAATTCCCTTTTACAAATGGCGATAAGTGTAATAAAACTCTACTGCGCATGCGCGGAAGTTCTTTTTCGGTTTTGTGAAAAGAGTTATGCGCATTAGGTTCTAGCAGACGCCAAACCCGGTGGTATACTAAACTGCAAGATGGGGTGAGTCATTAAGTACAAATCTATACTAAAACATTAATTAATTAGTTTTGATGTACTGTATGTTAGGGGTCGAGTTCCTGCCTCTGCACAGGGGGAATCTCGGTCCATCTCCGCTGCGGTCTCCCATTCTTCTCCTGCCGCAGTGGAGCCTTCTCAGCGGAGGCGTCGGTCCCACCGTCATGCTCAGTCTGACACTGTGCGAAGGGTTACTACTGTCCTTCCAGCTTCTGCCATTGTAGCCAGTACTGGTCAGCAGCGAGCAGACGTCTTTGGGACTAAGTCCTACTTTTCCCCTTCTCAGCATGCCCAGGGTAAGATCTCTCATTGGAGATCAAGGGTCACATGCTCAGGTACTGCAGCAAATCCTATTGGTCCTCTAGGAAGGTCCTGAAGGTGTTCAACATCTGTGGCAGCCTCTCATTGGTCCTTCTAGGAAGGTCCTGTACGTGCTGCAGCTATAAGAGGTGCGCATGACCGCACGGCCATGCGCTAGTATCAATTTATGTATGAGCTCAGCGCAAGTGTGGTCATGTTTGTATGCAGTCAGGGACCCGGCTGAAATAAGCCTCTAGAATGCTGGCACCTCCGGCAAGGAGTTTCGTGTGTGTGTATTCAGGGACCCGGCTGAAATAAGCCCCAAGAATGCTGGCACCTCCGGCGAGGAGTTTCATGTTTGCATTTGACTGCATGACCACTATCTGCTCTACTAAGTAGCTGTGTGCCTCTGTGAGCAAAACATGGCACAGCGTTATCTTTGCTAACAGACTCTGTGAAGTAACAGAGTCTGTTTATACTACTATATTGTACTGCCATATCTAGCTGCAGGTGCTTTCCTGCACGGTGGATCCCGGGTTGCGAACGCACCAACTTCTTCTAATAAATATATATTCGGTGCATTCCGCCAACCCTGTCATATGCACTTTGGCTGGCACTGTATGCACTTTATATACACATTGCATTTTAATCATGATATCTAATATATAATTGCCTAGAATACTACTTCCTGCAATTTGTGCCAACTTCCGTGGCTTTGTCCGGAGCTAATGTCCGGAGCTAATGTCCGGAGATTAATTGCCTAGAATACTACTTCCTGCAATTTGTGCCAACTTCCGTGGCTTTGTCCGGAGCTAATGTCCGGAGCTAATGTCCGGAGCTAATGTGCGGAGATAATGTCCGGAGCTAATGTCCGGAGCTAATGTCCGGAGCTAATGTCCGGAGCTAATGTCCGGAGATAAGTGACGTCAACAGTGTCCAGTGTCTGATTGGTTGCCGCCTGCTGCGAGCGACCAATCAGAAACATGCCGTACTGTGACACACTCCGCCCGCCATTTTGGTGTGATTTTTGAATTTTTACCTCACAGCAAGTTTCTACTGCGTGGAGGCGGGCCCAGTGACGTTGCTCTTCAAGCTCCTGCCGAATTTCGTCAAAAAAATGATAATACCATTTACCAAAACTATATATATTTAGTTGTGAAGTGGTTCAGTGACATTTTCACACCAATTTTGAACTTTTGTTTGGTGTTTTCTCCATATACTGCCTATTATTTTTGTTCTTTCTTACTATTATTTATTAATTGTATTATTCTTACATTTGAATAAATAAAGTATATATGGATTCTAGACTCCCGATTCTTTAGAATCGGGCTGCCATCTAGTATATTATAAAAAGTGTTGTTAATCATGTCGATGCACTTATGATATTACCTAATTGCTGTACACTTCTATGCACTAATTATGTAAATGTATGCACCTATAAAAGGTGGACATTGATATCTGTTCATTGCTTGAGATAGGCTCCCAGTTTTTGAACTAAAATATCGCCACTATGGGCACCCCTATACCCCCAAGGGTGGTTTGCATGTTAATTTTTACAATTCTGACCACTGTCCCTTTATGAGGTCATAACTCTGGAACGTTTTAACGGATCTCAGTGATTCTGAGAATGTTTTCTCGTGACATATTGTACTTCATGTTAGTGATAAAATTTCCTTGACATTACTTGAGTTTATTTGTGAAAAAAATGGAAACTTGGCGAAAAATTTCAGAATTTTCCAAGTTTGAATTTTCATGCCCTTAAATCACAGAGATATGTCACACAAAATACTTAATAAGTAACATTTCCCACATGTCTACTTTACATCAGCAATTTCTCATTTTTACAACACCATTTTTACAACACATCGCATTTGAAGTCACTTTGAGGGGTCTACATGATAGAAAATACCCAAGTGTGGCACCATTCTAAAAACTGCACAACCCTCAAGGTGCACAAAACCAGATTCAAGAAGTTTATTAACCCTTCAGGTGCTTCACAAGAATATTTGGAATGTTTAAAAAAAAATTAACATTTAAGTTTTTTTCACCAAAAATTTACTTCTGATCCAATTTGTTTTATTTTACCAAGGGTAACAGGAGAAATTGGACCCCAAAAGTTGTTGCACAATTTGTCCTGAGTACGCTGATAACCCATATGTTGGGGTAAACCACTGTTTGGGCGCATGGCAGAGCTTGGAAGGGAAGGAGCGCCATTTGGCTTTTCAATGCAACATTAGCTGGAATTGAGATAGGACGCTATGTCGCGTTTGCAGAGCCCCTAGTGTGCTTAAACAGTGGAAACTCTCAATTCTAACTCCAACCCTAACCCCAAGACACCCCTAAGACTAATCCCAACCCTAACCACACCCTTAACCTCAACACACCCCTAACCCCAACACACCCCTAACCCTAATCCCAACCCTAACCACACCCCTAACCCCAACACACCCCTAACCCTAACCCCAACCCAACACACCCCTAACCCTAATCCTAGCTCTAACCATACCTCTAACCCTGACACACCCCTAACCCAACTGTAAGCATAATCCAAACCCTAACCCCAACTCTAGCCCCAACCCTAACTTTAGCCCCAACCCTAACTTTAGCCCCAACCCTAACCCTAACTTTAGCCCCAACCCCAACCCTAACTTTAGCCCCAATCCTAACCCTAACCCTAATGGGAAAGTGGAAATAAATACATTTTTTTATTTTATTTTTCCCTAACTAAGGGGGTCACACACTAAAAGACCCTTTTTATTGCAAAAAATATTTTTTTGAGTTACCACATTCTGAGAGCTATAATTTTTAAAAATATTTTGGTCCACAGAGTCATGTGAGGGCTTGTTTTTTGCAGGACGAGTTGACATTTTTATTGGTATCATTTTCGGGCACATTAAATTTTTTGATCGCTTTTTATTCCAATTTTTCTAAGGCAGAATGAACAAAAAACAGCAATTGGTGAATTTCTTTTGGGGGGGGTTATACCGTTCCGCGTTTGCTAAAATTGATAAAGCAGTTTTATTCTTCGGGTCAGTATGATTACAGCAATAACTTATTTAGTTCAGTCTGTACAGGGAGTCTGTGAGCAAGGACAGACAGGAAGGGAACACAGAGGAGATACAGGACTCCAGGAGGCCACGAGTAGGCCTTCAGGGAGTCAGTGTCCAAAGAATCCGGGTACTGGGAGCCCGAGACTTTTGTGGAGTACTAAGACACAGAGCAGAACCGGAGGACATAGGATTACATGGGCTTTGCTCATATTCACCTGTGGTACAGCAGCACCATGGAGCTTGGAGTCTCCGTGAAAAGATCCCAGTAAGCACGGCTCAATCTGCCTACCATACAGGTACCTGTCCCAGGACAGGGGAAAGAACTGAAACAACTAGGACCTTGTTTGGAGCACTTAGTGGCAGCAGGGACCTCAGACACAGTAAGCACAAAGTGGAAGGCCTCCAACCTGACTTGCCAAGGGGATTCCACTTGTCTCTGGACTGCCTGGACTCCTAATGTACCTGTTGCAGGTGACCTGGACTGTGGCCTACCATCTGCAGTAAACCAGGTAAAGAGTTACAACTTGTCTCTTCCATTTATTTACTGGGTATACCATCCACGCCCTTCACCATCGGACCCCTGGGACCCCTCTTCACCTGTGGGAAGTGTAACATCTGTGCTGCTGCAACATCCCCCAAGGGACCCCTTTCAATGCAGCGTCGGTCCCACTACTTACACCACAGGTGGCGTCACGACAAACTTTGAACATTTTCCCCTTTAACATATCTATATATATAATTGTCTAAGGGTTTTTCCGTCTGTCTGCCTGTCTATCTGTCTTTCTGTCTGTCTGTCTGTCTGTCCTGGAAATCCCGCGTCTCTGATTGGTCGAGGCCGCCAGGCTTTGACCAATCAGCGACGGGCACAGTATCGAAGTAGAAATCCCGCGTCTCTGATTGGTCGAGGCCGCCAGGCCATATATTAGCCTAGTATATGGACAATGATGATTCCAGAATTCGCGGCAGACTGTGCCCGTCGCTGATTGGTCGAGGCAACCTTTATGACATCATCGTCACCATGGCAACCATTATGACATCTACATCGATAATGTGCCCGTCGCTGAATCAGAAACGTGGGATTTCTACGTCCTTTATGACATCATTGTCGCTGTGCCCGTCGCTGGCGGCCTCGACCAATCAGAGACGCAGGATTTCTACGTCGATCGGGTATTCTAGAATATGCATGTCCCCGTAGTATATGGACAATGATGATTCCAGAATTCGCGGCAGACTGTACCCGTCGCTGATTGGTCGAGGCAACCTTTATGACATCATCATCGCCATGGCAACCATTGACATCTACGTCGATACTGTGCCCGTCGCTGATTGGTCGAGGCGAATTCGTGGCAGACTGTGCCCGTCGCTGATTGGTCGAGGCCTGGCGGCCTCGACCAATCAGAGACGCGGGATTTCCAGGACAGACAGACAGACAGACGGAAAAACCCTTAGACAATTATTATATACTAGATTGCGGCCCAATTCTAACGCATTGGGTATTCTAGAATATGCATGTCCCCGTAGTATATGGACAATGATGATTCCAGAATTCGCGGCAGACTGTGCCCGTCGCTGATTGGTCGAGGCAACCTTTATGACATCATCGTCGCCATGGCAACCATTATGACATCTACGTCGATACTGTGCCCGTCGCTGAATCAGAAACGTGGGATATCTACGTCCTTTATGACATCATCGTCGCTGTGCTCGTCGCTGATTGGTCTAGGCCTGGCGGCCTCGACCAATCAGAGATGCGGGATTTCCAGGACAGACAGACAGACAGATGGAAAAACCCTTAGACAATTATTATATACTAGATTGCGGCCCGATTCTAACGCATTGGGTATTCTAGAATATGCATGTCCCTGTAATATATGGACAATGATGATTCCAGAATTCGCGGCAGACTGTGCCCGTCGCTGATTGGTCGAGGCAACCTTTATGACATCATCGTCGCCATGGCAACCATTATGACATCATCGTCGCTGTGCCCGTTGCTGATTGGTCGAGGCCTGGCGGCCTCGACCAATCAGAGACGCGGGATTTCTACGTCGATGCTGTGCCGGTCTCTGATTGGTCGAGGCCTGGCGGCCTCGACCAATCAGAGAGCCGGGATTTCCAGGACAGACAGACAAGACAGACAGAAAGACAGACAGACAGACAGATGGAAAAACCCTTAGACAATTATATATATAGACTAGATTGTGGCCCGATTCTAACGCATCGGGTATTCTAGAATATGCATGTCCCCGTAGTATATGGACAATGATGATTCCAGAATTCGCGGCAGACTGTGCCCGTCGCTGATTGGTCGAGGCAACCTTTATGACATCATCGTCGCCATGGCAACCATTATGACATCTACGTCGATACTGTGCCCGTCGCTGAATCAGAAACGTGGGATATCTACGTCCTTTATGACATCATCGTCACTGTGCTCGTCGCTGATTGGTCTAGGCCTGGCGGCCTCGACCAATCAGAGACGCGGGATTTCCAGGACAGACAGACAAACAGAAAAACCCTTAGGCAATTATATATATAGATATAGATGGCGATTTTATCAGCATAGCCTGTGCAATTATGTGATTATACCATGTAGGTTATATGCACTCTGTGTTAACACTTGATTTACATGTGTCCTGTTCTGTATACCTGGATCATTAGTTGCATCCACGGATATAGTCACAATGTATTTTCTATGAACTGTTATTTGCTATACATTTTATGTATGTTTTAGGTGAAAATTAATAATAAAAATTTTCAATAAATGTAATGTTTTGCTACTTTGTGGCCAGTTTTGACTCATGTTTCTCCGGTATTAATAATTTTCCCATTTAACGTTGAGGCCCAGGGCCATGGACTGGGTTGCAGCCACCGTGACATCCCCCTTGCAACCAGACCCGGTACCGAGTACCCCACTGCCCTGCGGGCGACTCAACTTTGGCATCACGAACAGGATTTCATGCCCTGGCATCGCCGAGTACTGTGCACCATGGATTACAATGGACTGTGTTATACTGTGTGATATTGAAATAATGCCGCCATTGCCACACCGCTGGAGTGCGAGGGAGAAGAGACGTACCTTCACGGGCGGAGCCAGCAAGAAAGAGCACGAAGCAGGAGAAAGGGGTGCCGCGCTGCCAGGAACACCGGAAGTGAAGACGCTGTAAAGTGCTGGACGGAGCACCGGAGGAAATAGAGAGACCCAGCTTCTACCAGGTTAGCGAGGGGGAAGAGCCATGTCTGACCCGAGAGGGAAACTGATGGCAGTTGCAGCCGCAGGCTCGATAGCAGCCCCGGGCCCCACAGCGGACGCACCTACAGACACAGTGATGCCCTCAGGCTCCACGGTGGACCCAGCCGCAGGCCCTATACAGCTACCAGGCCCCAGAGAGTCCGCAGCTCCAGCAAGCTGGCCGGACACCGCTACAGCTACAGCACCAAACATGCCCCTCTTCATGCCGTATATACCTAGAGCAGCATGGCTTCCACAGTATTCCGGAGAATCACATACGTTAAATGAGTTTAAAGAAAGGCTCTGCAGCCTGTTTGAAATTTATCCTTTGACAGATCATCAGCAAATTAATATCCTAACTGGCCAATTGATTGGTGCGGCCCTGAGAGAGGTAAAATCCTGGCCGGATGTAGACAAAAGGACTGTGCAGCAGATCTTTGCTAAACTCAAAGTCACCTTTGACATCCGCACCGCTGCAGAGATAAAAATGAAGTTCTTCGGGTGTAGGCAAAAAGCACAAGACAGTATACGGGACTATGCCCTTAATTTGCAGGAGGCGCTCTGGGCTGTTAACTAATTGGATCCTAACAGTGTACAGGATGGAGATAAACTCTTAAAAGAGCTGTTCATTGAGGGACTCCTGTCCAACACCCACAGGTCTCAGTTACGCATCCTGGCATTACAAAACCCTGACCTGGACTTTGCAGAAATTAAGGACAGAGCCATCCGGCTGTTGCATGAACCTCCACCCAGCCATGCAGTGCCTCTTAAGCGTCAAGTCCTCACGTACCATCAGGAGGTGGCATCACATCCTCAGGTCCCCATTGAAGCTGATGCACAGGTCCTAGATGAGGATTCTTCCATAGGACTATGCCTCCAGGTGCAGGAGCTGACCAAAAGTGTTGCCGCATTAGCCCGGACAGTACAGTCTCTACAGGAATCCCCTAAGGAGAAGATCAAGCTGGCTTCCAGACCAGAGGACGTCCCCTGGCAACGACAGAAGAGGATCCCGCCAACCAGAGGGAGAGACGACGACCGCTATTACCAGAATGGACGACTCATCTGCCGCTACTGCAACCAGGCAGGACACATTGCAAGGTACTGCCATTTAAACGAGCAGAGGGCCAACCCCCAGGAATAGGACGACCAGGCCCACACAACTGGCGAGCCAAGTACGTCGGAAAACGACCAGTTCTCCCCATTGTGATCGACGGCATCCCAATGAACGCTTTGTTGGACACCGGTTCACAGGTTACAACTATGCCTTACATTCTTTATAAGCATTATTGGGCTGATACAGACATTACCCGTGGTCCAGATAGTGACTTAACAATAGTAGCCAGTAATGGTAAGCCTTTGCCGCAGGTGGGATACAAGGAGGTCACCATTAGAGTGGGGCGGGTAGAATGAAAAGCCCAAGGGAGGGTGATTGTTGATATTGATCGACGTGAATGTAACCCTTTGATGACCATTGGTACTAATTTTATTGAAAATTGTCTGGTCGAGGTTATTGTCTTGTTACAACAGGTGGAAGAAATTGCTGGTTGCAGTGAACAGAGAATCCTGCAAAAGGAAATCAGAGCCCTGGTACAAAGAAAACAGGTAGAACTAATTGCTGGAGAAATTGGCAGAGTCACAGGGAGTGATCCAATCCCCATTGCAATACCAGGAGTGAAATGTTGATATGGTGTCGGACAGCATTAAGTATCACAGGTAAAGACTACCAGGCACGGGTAGAACCTGTGTATTTGGACAGTAGGCCTACAATCCTGACAGCCAGAGGGGTGGTTGAAGTCCGCAAGGGGAGGGTACCAGTACGTGTTCTCAACTGTGGAGAGAAGGAAGTTCACTTAACCAGATATGCCACACTTGCCAAACTGTTTACTGTTGATAATAATGTGATGCAGGTGACAGAACCCTGGGTCCCGTCCAACCAGGCGGAAGCAATGGCTCTGCAGGACAAATGGAAGTTTGGTGTCAGAACTTACATGTGGGAACTGACTCTGCACCTTCACACCAGAAACAAGGGGCTTACTGGGTGGTCCATGAGTATGAACGGGTATTCAGTAAACATTCACAAGATTTTGGGCAGGTAAAAGGAGTACAACATCACATCCCCACGGAAAGTCATCCACTCATCGAGGAGAGGTACCGGCCTGTACCTCCAGCTCATTACCAGTGTGCCAAAAGTATGATGTGAGAGATGAAGGAGGTTGGGGTAATCAGAGATACTTGCAGCCCCTGGGCAGCTCCAATAGTCCTCGTCAGGAAGAAAGACGGCACCATGAGAATGTGTGTAGATTATAGGCAGATAAACCGCATTACACACAAGGATGCATACCCGTTGTTAGGAGTCGAGTTTCCTCTGCTGCACAGGGGGAATCTCGATCCGTCTCCACTGCGGTCTCCCATTCTCCTCCAGCCGCAGTGGAGTCTGCTCAGCAGGGACGTCGATCCCAGCGTCTCGCTCAGTCTGACTCTGTGCGAAGAGTTGCTGCTGCTTTTCCTGCTTCTGCCATTAAGGCCAGTGCTGGGCAGCGGCGAGTGGACGTTTCTGGATCTAAGTCCTTGTTTGCACGCACTGAGCATGCCCAGGGCAAGTTCTCCTGTTGGAGATCGAGGGTCACATGCTCAGGTGCTGCAGCACATCCCATTGGTCCTTTTGGCAGGTCTTGGAAGGGCAAAAGTTCTGTAGCCACTTCCTGTGCTGCAACTATATAAACTGCGCATGACCGCACGGCCATGCGCTAGTATTGTCTTGTAAATATGTGTGTGTGTTGTGAGAGAAAGTCGCTCTTTAAATAACCCTCCCTATTGAATGTCTGTTCGCGGAAGGTGTATGTTTGCTAATCTAGCGCCCGACTTATCCAACAGCACGAAACACACATTGCAGCGTCCTCTTGCTGTGTCCGCCTGTACGGCGCCGTGCGCTTGCCTTGCGCTTTCCATACCCAAGCCAGTGTGGTTGGTGGCGTCCGCCAGTGCGGCATTGCTCGCACTCCTGTGCATTCATATATTTTTATTTAGTTACCTTACACACCCAGTTGCGGTGTAGTGCCAGCGAGGGTCTAATCGGACTTCAATCCCAGTTGGGGTTAAGTACGCTGACTACTCGCTCGCGCTTTAGGTGCGGTACCGCGATCCTGTGACGCAACAGGATTGCTCCCTTCACGCTGGGTGAGGTTGAACCCACGTGTATATACTTTAGTGTACCGCCATATAGCCTGTATTTACTAGCAGCAGGTTTTCACCTGCACGGTGGACCCCGGACTGCGAACGCATCTATATCACCTTTCTTGGTGCGTTCCACCAGTCCTAACATAATACTAGCGCCAGGGTCTGGCTAGTAAATGATGGACGATCAGCGTTCACAGCGGTACATCCAGCAGCTGGAGGGAAGGTTGGCGGCTCTTGAGCGTTCAACCTCAGCTGTGGATGTCACTGCTGTCGCTGTACAGGCTGCTAGTGTTGCTGCAGCCACCTTGTCCACTGCCGCTCCTGTCCCGACTCTAACTCGCCTCCCGCTTCCAGAGAAATTCTCTGGTGACAGTAAGTCTTGTAGGGGTTTCGTGAGTCAGTGCTCTATCCATCTCGAGCTTCTGGCCTCTCGTTTCCCTACAGAGCGGGCTAAGGTGGGATTTATAGTGTCTCTTCTGTCGGACAGAGAGTTGCAGTGGGCTACGCCGCTATGGGAGCGTAGCGATCATGTGGTGCAGAGTGCTCCGTTGTTTCTGAGCACTCTGAAACAGGTCTTTTTGGGACCTCGTGTCAGCCATGATACAGCGCTCCAATTGTTGGCATTGACTCAGGGCTCGTCCTTGGTCAGTCATTTTGCCGTCCACTTCCGCACCTTAGCATCTGAGCTGGAGTGGTCGGATAAAGCCCTCATTCCAATATTTTGGAGAGGGCTGGCTGACCACGTTAAGGACGCCCTGGCAACTAGGGAGATTCCCGCCACACTGGAGGAATTAATAACTCTATCCACTCGAATTGATCTCCGTTTTCACGAGCGGAGGTTGGAGCGAGCCCAGTGTAGGCAGAGGTTTCGGCTGGCTCCCACCTTCGCCAAACCTTTGGAATCTCCAGACCAGGCTCCTGAGCCCCATGAGCCTGTGGTAGAGTCTCGAGCAGGATCTAAGTCCCGGACCGCTCGTGCACTCCAGATTTGTCATCTTTGCCAACAGTCTGGACATCTTGCCTCCAGATGTCTCCAGCGGTCGAGGAAACGTCAGCGTCTAGTGGTAGTTGGTGGAGGTGCACTAGACACGGCGACGTTTGCCTCCAAATTGTCCTTTAAGGGGACAATAACATTGGGCTTATCCTCTCACTCGGTAGAACTCTGCGTGGATTCTGGGGCGGAGGGCAATTTTATGTCTTCAGCCTTCGCCCAACGTCACGCAATTCCTCTGGTCATACTATCTCAACCAGTAACGGTACGAGTGGTGAATGGGTCGACACTGCCCACACAGATTACACATCAAACTATCCCTTTCACAATTGTCCATGTCACCATCTCATCAGGAGATTATATCTCTACTCGTCATTCCTGAGGGAATTGATGAGGTTCTCTTGGGGATACCTTGGTTACGGTACCACTCTCCTCACATCGAGTGGTCCTCAGGCAGAATTCTGGGATGGGGTGAATCTTGTGGGAACAGGTGTCATCGAGAGTGCGTTCAGGTTACTACTACAGAGGTACCCGCAGATCTCTCCTCTCTCCCCAAGCAATATTGGTCTTATGCAGACGTGTTCTCCAAAAAGGCAGCGGAGACTCTTCCGCCCCATCGCCCCTATGACTGTCCTATTGATCTCTTGCCTGGTGCTGAGCCTCCCCGGGGTCGAGTCTATCCATTATCTCTCCCGGAAACGGAGGCAATGTCTCAGTACATACAAGAGAATCTGGCAAGAGGGTTCATCAGGAAGTCAGTGTCACCTGCTGGGGCAGGGTTCTTTTTCGTGCAGAAGAAGAATGGAGAACTACGTCCATGCATAGACTACAGGGGTCTTAATGCTATCACAGTTAAAAACAAGTACCCTTTGCCGTTGATATCTGAGCTTTTCGATAGGCTTCGGGGAGCTAGAGTGTTTACTAAACTAGATCTGCGGGGTGCTTATAATCTGATTCGCATCCGTGAGGGGGACGAGTGGAAAACGGCATTTAACACCAGAGATGGGCACTATGAGTATCTGGTGATGCCCTTCGGGCTCTGTAATGCACCTGCCGTTTTCCAAGACTTTGTCAGCGACATCTTCCGGGATATGCTTTCCACCTCGGTGGTAGTCTATCTGGATGATATTCTCATCTTTTCTCCTGATATTGACTCCCACCGGAGAGATGTTGGCAAAGTCTTCGACCTCCTACGGGCAAACTCTCTTTATGCGAAGTTGGAGAAGTGTGTGTTTGAGCAGGAGTCCTTACCTTTCCTGGGCTATATCATCTCCGCCCAGGGATTGGCTATGGATCCTGCCAAACTACAGGCTGTGATGGACTGGCAAGAGCCCCATTCTCTTAAAGCGGTGCAGCGCTTTATGGGGTTCATAAACTATTACCGCCAGTTCATTCCCCACTTCTCAACTCTGGTAGCTCCCTTGGTAGCCCTCACCAAGAAGGGAGCGAACCCCAAATTGTGGTCGGAAGAGGTCTCCAAGGCCTTCACTTTTATTAAGTCCCACTTTGCTAGCGCTCCCATCTTACATCGTCCCGATGTGGATAAGCCTTTCCTAATGGAGGTGGATGCCTCGTCCGTTGGTGCTGGAGCAGTCCTCTACCAAAAGGATGCTCAAGGTCGGAAGCATCCATGCTTCTTCTTCTCTAAGACCTTCACGCCAGCGGAGAGGAACTACTCCATCGGAGACAGGGAGTTGCTAGCAATGAAGTTGGCCTTTTCGGAGTGGAGACACCTTCTGGAAGGTGGACTCCGGACCTCTCACTGTGGCACTGGTAGGTAACTAAACCTTCTATGGGTGTCCCTTGGTCATGTTAGAGTTATCTATTTATTTGTATATAGTTATGTACATAGGCCACTGTTGCTGTATATGGGATCATGGATCCTTATAATATGTATTTAGGCCAAGGGTCCCGGTGATATATGAGTATGTGATTAGTTCCGCAGTGATGGGTGTCCGTGTCCTTTGGTCACTTTAAGTACCGCCATATTGTGCTTCATTCGTCCTCTGTTTTCCAGAGGCCTGTTCACATGATTTTTTATTCATTTGTTTGTTAATAAAATTTGACTTTTAATGGGACTTTGTTTGACTGCAATTTTCCTTGTGAGCTTTTTCATATGTATGCTGGCAGTTGTCCCAGCTTATGTCCTATCGTACATGCCCTGAGATATTTCTGCTACTATGCATAAAATATGGTCTTTATTCTTGATCAGTGTATGGATGTCGTATTTAACTATTTTGACCTTCTGGAAGGTGCACGGTTTCCCTTCCAAGTTTACACGGACCACAAAAATTTGGTCTATTTGCAGACAGCCCAGCGGCTAAATTCTCGCCAGGCCAGATGGTCCCTGTTCTTCTCCCGGTTCCACTTTTCTCTTCATTATCTCGCCGGGGAGAAGAATATCCGTGCTGACGCTCTCTCTCGCTCCCTTATGTCAACTGAGGAGGAGGAAGAGGAGCCTCGGCTTATTGTCCCTTCCGAGAGCCTGAGAACCGTGGCGCCGGTTTTGCTAGAGTCTGTGCCTCCGGGCAAGACTTTTGTGCCCATTAATTTGCGACCGGAGGTTCTCTCTTGGGCTCATTCGTCCAGGGTGGGTGGACACTTTGGGACAAAGAGGACATCTGAGCTACTGGCGAGGACGTACTGGTGGCCGCATATGGTCCGGGATGTCAGGGATTATGTTCTGGCGTGTGTCTCCTGCGCCAAAAATAAATCTCCGCGTCAAAGGCCAGCTGGTTTGCTCTATCCCCTGGGAGATGGTCGGGATGGACTTTGTTGTGGGTTTGCCCAAGTCTCGCGGCTGTACCATCATTTAGGTCATCACCGATCATTTCTCAAAAATGGTGCATTTGGTGCCGCTACCACGGTTACCTTCTGCACGGGCCTTGGCAGCGTTGTTCATTAGGCATATCTTGTCAGTGACCGGGGTCCCCAGTTTGCGTCTCGGTTCTGGAGAGAGCTCTGTCGTCTTCTCAGTATTGAGTTGAATCTCTCGTCCGCTTATCATCCCGAGACGAATGGGTTGGTAGAGAGGGCCAACCAGACCTTGGTCACATACCTGCGACATTTTGTTTCAGCCAGGCAGGATGACTGGGCATCCTTGCTATCATGGGCAGAGTTTGCACTGAACAACGCCGTAGCCGACTCCACTGGACAAACCCCATTCCTCCTCAACTATGGTCAGCATCCACGGGTACCTGTGCCTATGCCCGTGTCTTCCGCCGACTCCAGGGTGGCAGACTGGGCTGTGGAGGCACGGGATATTTGGGACCGCACTCAGGATGCCATTCAGGCCTCTAAGGAGAGAATGAGGTCCTCCGCCGATGCTCATCGGCGCCCCGCTCCGACCTTTGCTCCTGGCGACTTGGTGTGGCTCTCCGCCCGTAACATCAGGCTGCGAGTTGAGTCCACTAAATTTGCTCCTCGCTACTTGGGCCCATTCAAGGTCCTCGAGCAGGTTAATCCTGTGGTCTATCATTTGGCCCTTCCGCCACGCCTGGGTATCACCGACACCTTTCATGTGTCCCTCTTGAAACCCGTGTATATGTCCCGGTTCTCCGAGTCATCTGCTGGGACATCGGGTTCGTCTACGGACGATTATGAGGTGAATGCTATTTTGGGGTGCAAGGTGGTGCGTGGTAAAAAATTTTATTTGGAGGACTGGAAGGGTTATGGTCCCGAGGACAGGTCCTGGGAGCCTGTTGAGCACATTCGGGCTCCGCAGCTCATTGCTGCCTTCGAACGTAGCGAGGCCCAAGGGGGGGGGGGCCCTAGGAGGGGAGGTAATGTTAGGAGTCGAGTTTCCTCTGCTGCACAGGGGGAATCTCGATCCGTCTCCGCTGCGGTCTCCCATTCTCCTCCAGCCGCAGTGGAGTCTGCTCAGTAGGGACGTCGATCCCAGCGTCTCGCTCAGTCTGACTCTGTGCGAAGAGTTGCTGCTGCTTTTCCTGCTTCTGCCATTAAGGCCAGTGCTGGGCAGCGGCGAGTGGACGTTTCTGGATCTAAGTCCTTGTTTGCACGCACTGAGCATGCCCAGGGCAAGTTCTCCTGTTGGAGATCGAGGGTCACATGGTCAGGTGCTGCAGCACATCCCATTGGTCCTTTTGGCAGGTCTTGAAAGGGCAAAAGTTCTGTAGCCACTTCCTGTGCTGCAACTATATAAACTGCGCATGACCGCACGGCCATGCGCTAGTATTGTCTTGTAAATATGTGTGTGTGTTGTGAGAGAAAGTCGCTCTTTAAATAACCCTCCCTATTGAATATCTGTTCGCGGAAGGTGTATGTTTGCTAATCTAGCGCCCGACTTATCCAACAGCACGAAACACACATTGCAGCGTCCTCTTGCTGTGTCTGCCTGTATGGCGCCGTGCGCTTGCCTTGCGCTTTCCATACCCAAGCCAGTGTGGTTGGTGGCGTCCGTCAGTGCGGCATTGCTCGCACTCCTGTGCATTCATATATTTTTATTTAGTTACCTTACACACCCAGTTGCGGTGTAGTGCCAGCGAGGGTCTAATAGGACTTCAATCCCAGTTGGGGTTAAGTACGCTGACTACTTGCTCGCGCTTTAGGTGCGGTACCGCGATCCTGTGACGCAACAGGATTGCTCGCTTCACGCTGGATGAGGTTGAACCCACGTGTATATACTTTAGTGTACCGCCATATAGCCTGTATTTACTAGCAGCAGGTTTTCACCTGCACGGTGGACCCCGGACTGCGAACGCATCTATATCACCTTTCTTGGTGCGTTCCGCCAGTCCTAACACCCGTTGCCTAGAATAGAAGAGTCATTGGCTGCGTTAAAATCTGCTAATTACTTTTCTACCTTGGATCTCACCAGTGGGTACTGGCAGCCTCCCGTAGCAGAGGCGGACCAGGAGAAGACGGCCTTCTCAACACCAATGTGTCTTGCTGAATTTAATGGCATGCCATTTGGACTGTGCAACACCCCAGGGACATTTCAGAGAATGATGGAGTGCTGTCTCGGGCACAAGAACTTCTAAACTATCTTGTTGTACCTGGACGACTTCATTTTCTTCTCCAAGATGTATGAAGATCACCTGAAGCACCTGGCCGAAGTGTTTGAAACCCTGTCCAACTTTAGCTTGAAAGTAAAACCATCTAAATGTCACCTGTTGAAATCCAAAGTACAGTACCTGTACCATGTGGTGAGCTCTGAAGGAGTGGCCCCAGACCCTGACAAGGTCACCGTGATCAAGAACTGGTCAAAACCCAGTAGCCTCCATGAAGTCCGGCAGTTCCTAGGGTTGGTAGGCTATTACAGAAGATTTATTAAAGACTTCATCAAGATTCGCGCTACAGAAAGGAACCCTGAAAATTATAGTTTCTTTAGGCTGGAGTTCCTCGCCATCGTCTAGGCAGTAACAGAGTGGTTCAAGCACTACCTGGCCTCAGCAAGATTCACAGTTTACACGGACAACAATCCGCTGACTCACCTGGAGATGGCGAAACTAGGTGCTTTGGAGCAGCGATGGATGGCCTGGTTGTCTAACTATGAATTCACCATCAAATACCGTGCAGGGCACAAAAATGCCGATGCATTGTCCAGGATGCCCAACATACCACAAGTGGAAGAGGATTCAGAGGAACTGGAAAAGGTAGAGCTGCCAGCTTTTCATCGCCCTGGAGCAACTCAGTACTTTCATTATGTGAGGAACAGGCGCACTAACAAACAGGAAGCCTGTTATGCTGTGCTATCAGGCAACACAGTGTGCAGTAATCAGCGCACATACAGTGATATGGCAATAACCCAAAAACAATAGAACAAGCTCTGAGACGTGGAATCTCTGCAGACTGCAATACCTGAACCTATCCTCACACAACTAAAAGCAGCAGTGGATTGCGCCTAACACTACCTATGCAACTCGGCACTGCCTGAGGAGCTGACTAGCCTGAAGATAGAAATACAAGCCTGACTTGCCTCAGAGAAATACCCCAAAGGAATAGGCAGCCCCCCACATATAATGACTGTTAGCAAGATGAAAAGACAAAACGTAGGAATGAAATAGATTCAGCAAAGTGAGGCCCGATATTCTAGACAGAGCGAGGATAGCAAAGAGAACTATGCAGTCTACAAAAAACCCTAAAGCAGAACCACGCAAAGGGGGCAAAAAGACCCACCGTGCCGAACTAACGGCACGGCGGTGCACCTTTGCGTCTCAGAGCTTCCAGCAAAAGAGAATAGCACAGCTGGACAGAAAAAACGGAAACAAAAACAAAGTAACACTTATCTAGCAGAGCAGCAGGTCACAGGGAAGATGCAGTAGCTCAGATCCAACACTGGAACATTGACAAGGAGCAAGGAAGACAGACTCAGGTGGAGTTAAATAGCAAGGCAGCCAACGAGCTCACCAAAACACCTGAGGGAGGAAGCCCAGAGGCTGCAATACCACTTGTGACCACAGGAGTGAATTCAGCCACAGAATTCACAACAGTACCCCCCCCTTGAGGAGGGGTCACTGAACCCTCACCAGAACCCCCAGGCCGACCAGGATGAGCCACATGAAAGGCACGAACAAGATCTGGGGCATGGACATCAGAGGCAAAAACCCAGGAATTATCCTCCTGAGCATAACCCTTCCATTTGACCAGATACTGGAGTTTCCGTCTAGAGACACGAGAATCCAAAATTTTCTCCACAATATACTCCAATTCCCCCTCCACCAAAACAGGGGCAGGAGGCTCCACAGATGGAACCATAGGTGCCACGTATCTTCTCAACAACGACCTATGGAATACATTATGTATGGAAAAGGAGTCTGGGAGGGTCAGACGAAAAGACACCGGATTGAGAATCTCAGAAATCCTATACGGACCAATAAAACAAGGTTTAAATTTAGGAGAGGAAATCTTCATAGGAATATGACGAGAAGATAACCAAACCAGATCCCCAACACGAAGTCGGGGACCCACACGGCGTCTACGATTAGCGAAAAGCTGAGCCTTCTCCTGGGACAAGGTCAAATTGTCCACTACCTGAGTCCAGATCTGCTGCAACCTGTCCACCACAGAATCCACACCAGGACAGTCCGAAGACTCAACCTGTCCTGAAGAGAAACGAGGATGGAACCCAGAATTGCAGAAAAATGGAGAGACCAAGATAGCCGAGCTGGCCCGATTATTAAGGGCGAACTCAGCCAACGGCAAAAATGACACCCAATCATCCTGGTCAGCAGAAACAAAACATCTCAGATATGTTTCCAAGGTCTGATTGGTTCGTTCGGTCTGGCCATTAGTCTGAGGATGGAAGGCCGAGGAAAAAGATAGGTCAATGCCCATCCTACCACAAAAGGCTCGCCAGAACCTCGAGACAAACTGGGAACCTCTGTCAGAAACAATATTCTCAGGAATGCCATGCAAACGAACCACATGCTGGAAGAACAAAGGCACCAAATCAGAGGAGGAAGGCAATTTAACCAAGGGCACCAGATGGACCATCTTAGAAAAGCGATCACAGACCACCCAAATGACCGACATCTTTTGAGAAACGGGAAGGTCAGAAATGAAATCCATCGAAATATGTGTCCAAGGCCTCTTCGGGACCGGCAAGGGCAAAAGCAACCCACTGGCACGTGAACAGCAGGGCTTAGCCCTAGCACAAATCCCACAGGACTGCACAAAAGCACGCACATCCCGTGACAGAGATGGCCACCAGAAGGATCTAGCCACTAACTCTCTGGTACCAAAGATTCCTGGATGACCAGCCAGCACCGAACAATGAAGTTCAGAGATAACTTTACTAGTCCACCTATCAGGGACGAACAGTTTCTCGGCCGGACAACGATCAGGTTTATTAGCCTGAAATTTCTGCAACACTCTCCGCAAATCAGGAGAGATGGCAGACACAATGACTCCTTCCTTGAGGATACTCGCCGGCTCAGATAACCCCGGAGAGTCGGGCACAAAACTCCTAGACAGAGCATCCGCCTTCACATTTTTAGAGCCCGGAAGGTACGAAATCACAAAATCAAAACGAGCAAAAAATAACGACCAACGGGCCTGTCTAGGATTCAAGCGCTTGGCAGACTCGAGATAAGTAAGATTCTTATGATCAGTCAATACCACCACGCGATGCTTAGCTCCCTCAAGCCAATGACGCCACTCCTCGAATGCCCACTTCATGGCCAGCAACTCTCGGTTGCCCACATCATAATTACGCTCAGCAGCAGAAAATTTCCTGGAAAAGAAAGCACATGGTTTCAACACTGAGCAACCAGAACCTCTCTGTGACAAAACCGCCCCTGCTCCAATCTCAGAAGCATCAACCTCGACCTGGAACGGAAGAGAAACATCTGGTTGACACAACACAGGGGCACAGCAAAAACGACGCTTCAACTCCTGAAAAGCTTCCACGGCAGCAGAAGACCAATTAACCAAATCAGCACCCTTCTTGGTCAAATCGGTCAATGGTCTGGCAATGCTAGAAAAATTACAGATGAAGCGACGATAAAAATTAGCAAAGCCCAGGAATTTCTGCAGACTTTTCAGAGATGTCGGCTGAGTCCAATCCTGGATGGCCTGGACCTTAACAGGATCCATCTCGATAGTAGAAGGGGAAAAGATGAACCCCAAAAATGAAACTTTCTGCACACCGAAGAGACACTTTGATCCCTTCACGAACAAGGAATTAGCACGCAGTACCTGGAAAACCATTCTGACTTGCTTCACATGAGACTCCCAATCATCAGAGAAGATCAAAATGTCATCCAAGTAAACAATCAGGAATTTATCCAGATACTCACGGAAAATGTCATGCATAAAAGACTGAAAAACAGATGGAGCATTGGCAAGTCCGAACGGCATCACCAGATACTCAAAATGACCCTCGGGCGTATTAAATGCCGTTTTCCATTCATCTCCCTGCCTGATTCTCACCAGATTATACGCACCACGAAGATCAATCTTAGTAAACCAACTAGCCCCCTTAATCCGAGCAAACAAGTCAGATATTAATGGCAAGGGATACTGAAACTTAACAGTGATCTTATTAAGAAGGCGGTAATCAATACACGGTCTTAGCGAACCATCCTTTTTGGCTACAAAAAAGAACCCTGCTCCCAATGGTGATGACGATGGGCGAATATGTCCCTTCTCCAGGGATTCTTTCACATAACTGCGCATAGCGGCGTGTTCAGGCACGGATAAATTAAATAATCGACCTTTAGGGAATTTACTACCAGGAATCAAATTGATAGCACAATCACAATCCCTATGCGGAGGTAGAGCATCAGACTTGGGCTCTTCAAATACATCCTGAAAGTCAGACAAGAACTCTGGGATGTCAGAAGGAATGGATGACGAAATAGACAAAAATGGACCATCACCATGTACTCCCTGACAACCCCAGCTGGTTACCGACATAGAGTTCCAATATAATACTGGATTATGGGTTTGTAGCCATGGCAACCCCAACACGACCACATCATGCAGATTATGCAGTACCAGAAAGCGAATAACTTCCTGATGTGCAGGAGCCATGCACATGGTCAGCTGGGCCCAGTACTGAGGCTTATTCTTGGCCAAAGGTGTAGCATCAATTCCTCTCAACGGAATAGGACACCGCAAAGGCTCCAAGAAAAATCCACAACGTTTAGCATAATCCAAATCCATCAGATTCAGGGCAGCGCCTGAATCCACAAACGCCATAACAGAATACGATGACAAAGAGCATATCAAGGTAATGGACAGAAGGAATTTGGACTGTACAGTACCAATGACGGCAGAGCTATCGAACCGCCTAGTGCGCTTAGGACAATTAGAAATAGCATGAGTGGAATCACCACAGTAGAAACACAGCCTGTTCAGACGTCTGTGTTCTTGCCGTTCAACTTTAGTCATAGTCCTGTCGCACTGCATAGGCTCAGGTTTACTCTCAGACAATACCGCCAGATGGTGCACAGATTTACGCTCGCGCAAGCGACGACCGATCTGAATGGCCAAGGACATAGACTCATTCAAACCAGCAGGCATAGGAAAACCCACCATGACATCCTTAAGAGCTTCAGAGAGACCCTTTCTGAACCAAGCCGCCAGTGCAGATTCATTCCACAGAGTGAGTACTGACCACTTCCTAAATTTCTGACAATATACTTCTACATCATCCTGACCCTGGCATAAAGCCAGCTAATTTTTCTCAGCCTGATCCACTGAATTAGGCTCATCGTAAAGCAATCCAAGCGCCTGGAAAAACGCATCAACATTACTCAATGCAGGGTCTCCTGGCGCACGAGAAAACGCCCAGTCCTGTGGGTCGCCACGCAAAAAGGAAATAATAATCAAAACCTGTTGAATAGGATTACCAGAAGAATGAGGTTTCAAGGCCAGAAATAGCTTACAAATATTTTTGAAGCTCAGGAACTTAGTTCTGTCACCAAAAAACAAATCAGGAATAGGAATTCTTGGTTCTAGCATAGATTTCTGATCAATTGTATCTTGAATCTTTTGTACATTTATAACGAGATTATCCATTGAGGAGCACAGAGCCTGAATATCCATGTCCACAGCTGTGTCCTGAAGCACTCTAATGTCTAGGGGAAAAAAAAAAAAAAAAAAACTGAAGACAGAGCTGAGGAAAAAAAAATAAAAAATGATGTCAGGACTTCTTTTTTCCCTCTATTGAGAATCATTGGTTTGGCTCCTTGTACTGTTATGCTGTGCTATCAGGCAACACAGTGTGCAGTAATCAGCGCACATACAGTGATATGGCAATAACCCAAAAACAATAGAACAAGCTCTGAGACGTGGAATCTCTGCAGACTGCAATACCTGAACCTATCCTCACACAACTAAAAGCAGCAGTGGATTGCGCCTAACACTACCTATGCAACTCGGCACTGCCTGAGGAGCTGACTAGCCTGAAGATAGAAATACAAGCCTGACTTGCCTCAGAGAAATACCCCAAAGGAATAGGCAGCCCCCCACATATAATGACTGTTAGCAAGATGAAAAGACAAAACGTAGGAATGAAATAGATTCAGCAAAGTGAGGCCCGATATTCTAGACAGAGCGAGGATAGCAAAGAGAACTATGCAGTCTACAAAAAACCCTAAAGCAGAACCACGCAAAGGGGGCAAAAAGACCCACCGTGCCGAACTAACGGCACGGCGGTGCACCCTTTGCGTCTCAGAGCTTCCAGCAAAAGAGAATAGCACAGCTGGACAGAAAAAACGGAAACAAAAACAAAGTAACACTTATCTAGCAGAGCAGCAGGTCACAGGGAAGATGCAGTAGCTCAGATCCAACACTGGAACATTGACAAGGAGCAAGGAAGACAGACTCAGGTGGAGTTAAATAGCAAGGCAGCCAACGAGCTCACCAAAACACCTGAGGGAGGAAGCCCAGAGGCTGCAATACCACTTGTGACCACAGGAGTGAATTCAGCCACAGAATTCACAACAGAAGCCACACTGAGCCCATTGCCCCACCATGGATTGGCCAAGACTCAGGACAGTGACCCCGTGGTCCATCTGGTGAAAGAGCTGCTGATGCAGGCAGATTCACACCCTGGTCTAGATGATCCACAAGAGACGTGGAACAACTGTGGAAGGAGAAAGGCAAACTATTCATCTACGATGGTAAGCTGTGCCGAAGAAACATTGATCCACGCACTCATGAGTTAGTCTGGCAGATAGTGGTCCCAAGACAAGATGCGCCAATGCTCCTGGAAGCATATCACGATAGAGCAGGACACTTCGGATGGAAGAAGTTGGAGATCCTGTTAAGTGGAATGTTTCACTGGATTGGCATGAGAAAAGCCATCGAAAAGTGGTGCCAAGTGTGTGGCCCATGCAACCTGCACAGAAAGGACCGTGACAGCCAGAGGGCTCCCTTACAGCCCATAGTCACCAAACAGCCACTTGAATTGGTGGCCTTAGACCATGTGAAGCTAACTCCAAGCCGGTCAGGCTACGTCTACGCTTTGACTATTGTGGATCACTACTCCAGATTCCAAGTAGTTGTTCTTGTCAAGGCCCAGACAGCAAAGACAACAGCCAGAACCTTCCAACAGCACTTCTGTAGACCACATGGATATCCTGAAAAAGTACTCACTGATCAAGGACCAGCATTTGAAGCAGAAGTATTTCAAGAATTCTGCAACCTGTAACCTGCAACTTACTGAAGACCATGCCTTTACATGAAAGAAATGTATGGCCAGAGATGTTGCCAGACTTGGTAGATTTGCACAACCACATACCAGTGAATTCCACCAACTGCACTCCAGCATACCTGATGAGAGGAAGATCTAGTAAACTTTCAGTTGATCTAGACATGGGAGTCCTAAACCCAGAAAATACCTTACAAGAAACAGATTGGGTTACTGAGAGACCACAAAAGTACCGCCAAGTACAAGAGTGCGTCGAAAGAAGTCTATCACAAGCGAGACAAAAACAAGAAAGAGACTATAATCAACGTGCCCCTGCAATTCCCTTGTCACCAGGTGAACAAGTGCTCAAACGTAAAAGGAGAATGCACATACTTGACGACCAGTGAGAAGCAGAACTGTATACTATTGTACCTTCAAACTTCGACAACACGAAACTCTGCCTTATCAGTAAAGATGGAGAAACTTCAACTGCAGTATCCAGAGACCATCTCAAAGCATGCCCTGATAAACTGAGGAACAAAAGAGACAGACCCAGGAACATCTCCACCCATGGAAGAAGAAGAAAAGAAAATTCACACAGTTCTTGGAGATTTTCCCCAGTCTTGGACTCAGATACATCAGGCCATGGTTATACCTGTCTTAACTTTTCCCCAGCTGGAAATACAAGAAAAAGTGACTCAGAACCATCCTGAATCAGACGAGACTTTGCACCAGCAGGTTCAAGCAGAAAATGTCACACCAGCAGTGGAACCCTCTGCTATCGGTGAATCTGCCCTGCCTACAGTGAGTAGAAGTTGTCCCAGAAGGTCCAGTATACCAGTGCTATGTAGACTCACCAGAAGTGTAGCCATAAGAGAGTGCATTACACCAGTAGTAGCGAGGACAGTGAACCGCGTGAGGTCAAAAGCAATCCTTGTACTATGTAGGTCTACCCATAGCACTAAAGGCCAAATTCCAGCTCGTTACAGGAACTAAAATGTCAATAATTTATGTTATCTGTTTGAAATGATTTGTTTATATTTATTATCAGTTAAAATATGGACAATGGAGTTATGGACAGTAATTACCCCAAAACTGTGTTGTAAATAGTTTGGCACCCTCAAGGTGCACCCTGGTTCTGCCCACTTGCCGGCATGGATAGAACGTCCTTTGTTTCACCAGACCGAAGATAAAACCGTCTGGCATGGTGAACACCTGGTCAGGATATGCCTTGAAGCCTACGTTGGGGGTTTATGACGGGTCCCTCGCATCGGTACTGTTAAATTTATGAACATAGACACCCTGGTATAAGGCCAGATATACTTTTAAAAATTGGTTTTGCAACGTTCAAGAACCGTGCCTCCCGTAAGGGATGAAAAGTTTAACCTGTTTTGATGTGTTTCCAATGTATTTACAAAAATGTCTTTTTAACCTGTTGTTTATGTTTTCTTTCCCAGTCCAGGAGTACTGGATTTAACGGAGTTGGGGGGGGGGGGGGGACGCCATGTGGCACCCCAGGAGTTTGGGTACCACAGTAGTGCTGCCTTCCTCTCGGGGAGGGTAGTGCTATGCCTGGAGACAAGTGAGATTCCCTTTAGCAGGTTATCACACACATCACCTTCCAAATCCAGTCCAGGAGTGGGAGCTCAAAACCCTGTTTTAGGGCAGCTTCCCTCAATGAAAATCCTGGTTTGGAGGCAGAGTTAGTTCAGTCTGTACAGGGAGTCTGTGAGTGAGGACAGACAGGAAGGGAGCACAGAGGAGATACAGGACTCCAGGAGGCCACGAGTAGGCCTCCAGGGAGTCAGTGTGCAAAGAATCTGGGTACCCGGAGCCCGAGGCTATTGTGGAGTACTGTTGTGAGTTCTGTTTTTGGGCTCCCTCTGGTGGTTACTGATGGTACTGGGTGATTTGTGTTCTGCTGTCTCTGGTGTCCACCTGTTCTATTAGGATTTGGGAGTTTCCTATTTAACCGGGCTTTCTTGTCATTTCCCCGCCGGCTATCAAGGTTATCAGAGTGTTTTGTTACCTCAGCTTCTGGCTTCAGTAATCTTCAGGACAAGCTAAGTTTTTGATTTTCTTGTTCCACGTTTTGCTTTATTTTTGTCTTGTCCAGCTTGCATATAATTGTTTCTTTGCTGCTGGTTGCTCTAGTGGGCTGTAATTGCTCCTCATGTTCCATGAGTTGGAACATGAGTTCAAGTAATTACAGGATGGTTTTTTGAAGGGTTTTTTGCTGACCGCGCAGTTTACTTTTGTATCCTCTGCTATCTAGTTTTAGCGGGCCTCATTTTGCTGAATCTGTTTTCATACTGTGTATGTGCCTTCCTCTCATTTCACCGTCATTATATGTGGGGGGCTGCTATTTCTGTGGGGTATTTCTCTGGAGGCAAGAGAGGTCTGTGCCCCTTCTAATAGGGGAAGTTAGATCTTCGGCTGGTGCGAGACGTCTAGGATCAACGTAGGCACGTTCCCCGGCTATTGTTATTTGTGTGTTCAGGTTTAGGGTCGCGGTCAGCTCAGGTTCCATCACCCTAGAGCTTGTTGGTGCTTGTTCTTTTGTGATTCCCTGCCATTGGAATCATGACAGTATAGCCGGCCTAAATGTTTGGGCTGAAGTAGGAGGAAAAGTAGTCTGAGGAAGTTTTTTTTTTTTCTCTCCTCTGAGGTTGCTGCCTAGCCTTAATTGCAGCCTGGCTGATTTTTTTTTTCTCCTCCTCTTAATCCTTGAATGGCTCTGACCTTAGCTGTTTATCATGGACGTCCAGAGTTTAGCTTCCAGCTTGAATAATCTTGCTGCTAAGGTTCAAAATATACAAGATTTTGTTGTACATGCTCCTATGTCTGAACCTAGAATTCCTATTCCAGAGTTCTTTGCTGGAGATAGATCTAGTTTTCTGAATTTTAGGAACAATTGCAAGCTGTTCCTTTCTTTGAAATCTCGCTCTTCTGGAGACCCTGCTCAGCAGGTTAAGATTATTATATCTTTCCTGCGGGGTGACCCTCAAAATTGGGCATTTGCATTGGCACCAGGGGATCCTGCGTTGCTTAATGTGGATGCGTTTTTTCTGGCATTGGGTTTGCTCTATGAGGAACCTAACCAGGAGATTCAGGCTGAAAAAGCTTTATTAGCTCTCTCTCAGGGGCAAGATGAAGCAGAAATATATTGTCAAAAATTTCGGAAATGGTCAGTGCTTACTCAGTGGAATGAGTGCGCCCTGGCTGCAAAGTTCAGAGATGGCCTTTCTGAGGCCATTAAAGATGTTATGGTGGGGTTCCCTGCGCCTACGGGTCTGAATGAGTCTATGACTATGGCTATTCAGATTGATCGGCGTTTACGGGAGCGCAAACCTATGCACCATTTGGCGGTGTCTTCTGAACAGGCACTTGAGACAATGCAATGTGATAGAGTTCAGTCTAGAAGTGAACGGCAAAACTATAGGCGGAAAAATGGGTTGTGCTTTTATTGTGGTGATTCAGCTCATGTTATATCAGCATGCTCTAAACGCACAAAAAAGGTTGATAAGTCTGTTGCCATTAGTACGTTACAGTCTAAGTTCATTCTGTCTGTGACTCTGATTTGCTCATTATCATCCATTTCCGTTGATGCCTATGTAGATTCAGGCGCTGCCCTGAGTCTTATGGATTGGTCATTTGCCAAGCGAGGTGGGTTTAGTCTTGAGCCTCTGGAAGTCCCTATTCCTTTGAAGGGAATTGACTCTACACCTTTAGCTATGAATAAACCTCAGTACTGGACACAAGTGACCATGCGTATGACTCCTGTTCATCAGGAGGTGATTCGCTTCCTGGTATTGTATAATTTACATGATGTTCTAGTACTTGGTCTGCCATGGTTACAAACTCATAATCCAGTCCTTGACTGGAAAACAATGTCTGTGTTAAGCTGGGGATGTCAGGGGGTTCATGATGATGCACCTCTGATTTCTATCGCTTCATCTACTCCTTCTGAGGTTCCTGTATTTTTGTCTGATTATCGGGATGTTTTTGAGGAGCCTAAGCTCAGTTCGCTTCCTCCTCACAGGGATTGCGATTGTGCTATAGATTTAATTCCTGGTAGTAAATTCCCTAAAGGTCGTTTGTTCAATCTGTCAGTGCCAGAGCATACTGCTATGCGGGATTATGTTAAGGAGTCCTTGGAAAAGGGACATATCCGTCCATCTTCGTCCCCTTTGGGAGCAGGTTTTTTTTTCGTGGCCAAAAAAGATGGGTCCTTGAGGCCTTGTATAGATTATCGTCTTTTGAATAAGATTACCGTAAAATATCAGTATCCTTTGCCTTTGTTGACTGATTTGTTTGCTCGCATTAAGGGGGCTAAATGGTTCACTAAGATTGATCTTCGGGGTGCGTATAATCTTATACGAATAAAGCAAGGTGATGAGTGGAAAACCGCATTTAATACGCCTGAGGGCCATTTTGAGTATTTGGTAATGCCTTTCGGACTTTCTAATGCTCCTTCAGTCTTCCAGTCCTTTATGCACGATATTTTCTGTGAATATCTGGATAAATTTATGATTGTGTATTTGGATGATATTTTGTTTTTTTCTGATGACTGGGAGTCTCATGTTCAGCAGGTCAGGAAGGTGTTTCAGGTCCTGCGGGCTAATTCCTTGTTTGTAAAGGGCTCAAAGTGTCTCTTTGGAGTCCAGAAGATTTCTTTCTTGGGGTATATTTTTTCCCCTTCTACTATTGAGATGGATCCCGTCAAGGTTCGGGCTATTTGTGACTGGACGCAGCCTGCATCTCTTAAGAGTCTGCAGAAGTTCTTGGGCTTTGCTAATTTCTATCGTCGTTTTATAACTAATTTTTCTAGTGTTGTTAAGCCTTTGACGGATTTGACTAAGAAGGGTGCTGATGTTGCTGATTGGTCTCCTGCGGCTGTGGAGGCCTTTCAGGAACTTAAACGCCGGTTTTCTTCTGCTCCTGTGTTGCGTCAGCCTGATGTTTCGCTTCCTTTCCAAGTTGAGGTTGATGCTTCCGAGATTGGAGCGGGGGCGGTTTTGTCACAGAGAAGCTCCGATTGCTCGGTGATGAAGCCATGTGCGTTCTTTTCTAGAAAATTTTCGCCCGCTGAGCGGAATTATGATGTGGGTAATCGGGAACTTTTGGCCATGAAGTGGGCATTTGAGGAGTGGCGTCATTGGCTGGAGGGTGCTAGACATCGTGTGGTGGTCTTGACTGATCACAAAAATCTGATTTACCTTGAGTCTGCCAGGCGTCTGAATCCTAGACAGGCTCGTTGGTCACTGTTTTTCTCTCGTTTCAATTTTGTGGTTTCATACCTGCCAGGTTCAAAGAATGTGAAGGCGGATGCTCTTTCTAGGAGTTTTGTGCCTGACTCCCCTGGAAATTCTGAGCCCACTGGTATCCTTAGGGATGGGGTGATTTTGTCGGCCGTCTTCCCAGACTTGCGACGTGCTTTGCAGGAGTTTCAGGCGGGTAAACCTGATCGTTGTCCGCCTGAGAGACTGTTTGTTCCGGATAGTTGGACCAGTAGAGTCATCTCCGAGGTCCATTCTTCTGCGTTGGCAGGTCATCCTGGAATATTTGGTACTAGAGACTTGGTGGCCAGGTCTTTTTGGTGGCCTTCCTTGTCGAGGGATGTGCGTTCTTTTGTGCAGTCTTGTGAGGTTTGTGCTCGGGCTAAGCCTTACTGTTCTCGAGCCAGTGGATTGTTGTCACCTTTGCCTATCCCTAAGAGGCCTTGGACGCACATTTCCATGGACTTTATTTCGGATCTCCCTGTCTCTCAAAAAATGTCTGTCATCTGGGTTGTGTGTGACCGCTTTTCTAAAATCGTTCATCTTGTACCCTTGCCTAAGTTGCCTTCCTCCTCTGAGTTGGTCCCTCTGTTTTTCCAGAACGTGGTTCGTTTGCATGGGATTCCGGAGAACATCGTTTCTGACAGGGGATCCCAGTTTGTGTCTAGATTTTGGCGGACGTTCTGTGCTAAGATGGGCATTGATTTGTCCTTTTCGTCTACATTCCATCCTCAGACGAATGGCCAGACGGAGCGAACTAATCAGGCCTTGGAAACTTATTTGAGGTGTTTTGTTTCTGCTGATCAGGATGACTGGGTTACCTTTTTGCCGCTGGCCGAGTTTGCCCTTAATAATCGGGCTAGTTCTGCTACCTTGGTTTCTCCTTTCTTTTGTAATTCGGGGTTTCATCCTCGTTTTTCCTCTGGTCAGGTGGAGCCTTCTGATTGTCCTGGAGTGGACATGGTGGTGGATGGGTTGCATCGGATTTGGAGTCATGTGGTGGACAATTTGAAGTTGTCCCAGGAGAAGGCTCAGCAGTTTGCTAATCGCCGTCGCCGCGTGGGTCCTCGACTTCGTGTTGGGGACTTGGTGTGGTTGTCTTCTCGTTTTGTTCCTATGAAGGTCTCTTCTCCTAAGTTCAAGCCTCGGTTCATCGGTCCTTATAGGATCTTGGAAATTCTTAACCCTGTGTCGTTTCGTTTGGATCTCCCGGCATCGTTTGCTATTCATAATGTGTTCCATCGGTCGTTGTTGCGGAGGTATGAGGTACCTGTTGTTCCTTCGCTTGAGCCTCCTGCTCCGGTGCTGGTGGAGGGAGAATTGGAGTATGTTGTAGAGAAGATATTGGATTCTCGTGTTTCCAGACGGAAACTCCAATATTTGGTCAAGTGGAAGGGTTATGGTCAGGAGGATAATTCTTGGGTGGTTGCCTCTGATGTTCATGCTGATGATTTGGTCCGCGCTTTTCATAGGGCTCATCCTGGTCGCCCTGGTGGTTCTCGTGAGGGTTCGGTGACCCCTCCTCAAGGGGGGGGGGTACTGTTGTGAGTTCTGTTTTTGGGCTCCCTCTGGTGGTTACTGATGGTACTGGGTGATTTGTGTTCTGCTGTCTCTGGTGTCCACCTGTTCTATTAGGATTTGGGAGTTTCCTATTTAACCGGGCTTTCTTGTCATTTCCCCACCGGCTATCAAGGTTATCAGAGTGTTTTGTTACCTCAGCTTCTGGCTTCAGTAATCTTCAGGACAAGCTAAGTTTTTGATTTTCTTGTTCCACGTTTTGCTTTATTTTTGTCTTGTCCAGCTTGCATATAATTGTTTCTTTGCTGCTGGTTGCTCTAGTGGGCTGTAATTGCTCCTCATGTTCCATGAGTTGGAACATGAGTTCAAGTAATTACAGGATGGTTTTTTGAAGGTTTTTTTGCTGACCGCGCAGTTTACTTTTGTATCCTCTGCTATCTAGTTTTAGCGGGCCTCATTTTGCTGAATCTGTTTTCATACTGTGTATGTGCCTTCCTCTCATTTCACCGTCATTATATGTGGGGGGCTGCTATTTCTGTGGGGTATTTCTCTGGAGGCAAGAGAGGTCTGTGTTTCTTCTAATAGGGGAAGTTAGATCTTCGGCTGGTGCGAGACGTCTAGGATCAACGTAGGCACGTTCCCCGGCTATTGTTATTTGTGTGTTCAGGTTTAGGGTCGCGGTCAGCTCAGGTTCCATCACCCTAGAGCTCGTTGGTGCTTGTCCTTTTGTGATTCCCTGCCATTGGAATCATGACAGAGTACTAAGACACAGAGCAGAACCGGAGGGCATAGGATTACATGGGCTTTGCCCATGTTCACCTGTGGTAAAGCAGCACCTTGGAGCCTGGAGTCTCCATGAAAAGATCCCAGTAAGCACGGCTCAAACTGCCTACCATACAGGTACCTGTCCCAGGACAGGGGAAAGAACTGAAACAACTAGGACCTTGTTTGGAGCACTTAGTGGTATCAGGGACCTCAGACACAGTAAGTACAGAGTGGAAGGCCCCCAACCTGACTTGCCAAGGGGATTCCACTTGTCTCTGGACTGCCTGGACTCCTAATGTACCTGTTGCGGGTGACCTGGACTGTGGCCTACCATCTGCAGTAAGCCAGGTAAAGACCTACAACTTGTCTACTCCATTTATATACCGGGTATACCATCCACGCCCTACACCATAGGACCCCTGGGGACCCCGCTTTACCTTTGGGAAGTGTAACATCTGTGCTGCCGCAACATCCCCACAGGAGACCCTTCAACGCAGCATCAGCCCAACTACTGACTGAACACCACAGGTGGCATCATGACAAACTTTGAACATTTTCCCCTTTATCGTTGAGGCCCAGGGCCACGGACCGGGTCGCAGCCACCATGACATCCACATTGCGACCGGACCCGGTACTTAGTACCCCACTGCCCTGCGGGCGACTCATGTACACTGTTCATAAAATAAAGGGAACACTAAAATACCACATCCTAGATATCGCTGAATGAAATATTTAAGTTGCAAATCTTTATTCATTGCATAGTGGAATGTGTTGAGAACAATAAAACATAAAAATGATCATTGTAAATCAAAGTGAATATCCCATGGAGGTCTGGTTTTGGAATGATACTCAAAATCTAAGTGGAAAATCAAATTACAGGCTGACCCAACTTCAGTGGAAATGCCTCAAGACAAGGAAATGATGTTCAGTTGTGTGTGTTGCCTCCATGTGCCTGTATGACCTCCCTACAAGCCTGGGCATGCTCAGATTGAGGCGGCAGATGGTCTCCTGAGGCATCTCCTCCCAGACCTGGACTAAAGCATTTGCCAACTCCTGGTCTGTGGTGCAATGTGACATTGGTGGATGGTGCGAGACATGATGTCCCAGATGTGTTCAATTCAGGTCTGGGGAACGGGCGGGACAGTCCATAGCTTCAATGCCTTCCTCTTGCAGGAACTACTGACACACTCCAGCCACATGTGGTCTGGCATTGTCCTGCATTAGGAGGAACCCGTGCCAACCGCACCAGCATATGGTGTCACAAGGAGTCTGAGAATCTCATCTCGGTACCTAATGGCAGTCAGGCTACCTCTGGCAAGCACAAGTGTGCAGCCCTCCAAAGAAATGCCACCCCACACCATTACTGACCCACTGCCAAACCAGTCATGCTGAAGGATGTGGCAGGCAGCAGATTGCTCTCCACGGTGACTCTGTCACGTCTGTCACATGTGCTCAGTGTGAACCTGCTTTCATCTATGAAGAGCACACAGCGCCAGTGGTGAATTTGCCAATCCTGGTGTTCTGTGGCAAATGCCAATCGTCCTGCACAGTGTTGGGCTGTGAGCACAACCCACATCAGTGGACATCGGGCACTCAGACCATCCTCATGGAGTCGATTTCTAACTGTTTGTGCAGACACATGCACATTTGTGGCCTGCTGTGGCCTGTTCCTCCTTGCCCAAAGGCAGAGTTACCCTATTTAAACCTGGCACTGCTCTTCTTTCATTGCGAGATTATTGAGCTCCCAGCCTCTTGTCTAGCTTCTTTCCATCTCTGCTGCTTATCTTCAAGATTCTACTGCTGCTCCAGCTATTTCCCAACCATGATACCTGCTTATCCTCCCAACTATACTGCTGCCCCGTGTACCGACCTCCGGCTATTACTTGAAAGCGCCACCTACTGGCGCTGTCTCTAGTGGTTGCAATATCACTTCTCCAACTCAGGTCAGTCCATAAAAATCTGATTCATTTTAAGAAATGTGAGATTTTCCATGCCAGCAGAGAATCGACTGGTCAATCGGGTTTGGTAAATTTTCACAAAAAAATAGGTGGTGCAAACATAAGAAGACATGACATTTTCACATGGTTTACTGCAACAATGAACCCTCTTTGGAAAGTATAAAAAGATTTGCCCTTTGTAAAATGGAGAACAAATAATTTTTAACAGCTTATGAAAAAGCTATCACTTTATTAAGTGAGACAAAACCAGTGTGTATTTTACTGTTTTGAATATAAAGAAGTAATGGCTTCTCAACTAGAAGAGAAAAAAAGTCATTCTTTTCTAGGAGTACACACCTGGTTTTCTGATCATAAAATGATTAGGCAATTACAAAGTACTATTATAAAGCCGTCCATAAATTATCCCCTTTTTGCTGCAGACAAAACAGTTGAACTATTTTGTACATGAAGAAGTTATGGTTTCTCAACAAGGGGTGAGTAATTTTGCCTTTTGGGGGGCCTGTAACTAGTTTGCTAATAGGAAAATGGTAAGTTAATTACAAAGGCTTGCCAAAAACTCCCTTTCTTTAAGACAAAACATAAGTACTGTGCTGAACATGAAGAACTAAAGGCTTGTTGTCACCAAGCCTTCAAAAAATTATACATACTTTTAAAGCTTGCACTGCAGGGTGCAGCCAGCCCATAAAGCAAGATGTTAGCAACACAGGTGCAAAAAAACAGATCAACAGCCACTCTCCACATACCAACTCCTGGAGGGGGTGACTGGCCAGTATACAATTGCACAATAAAGGCCCACATAGGGCATTGTTCACACTATGGTACTGCATAGTGTCTGGTTCACAGCCTATTAGTCACGCCCCTACTTTTCGATTAGGCGGGCTGGCCAGCCACTCTCCACATACCCAAGCATCTTGCTTTATGGGCTGGCTGCACCCTGCAGTGCATTTGTTCTAAGATCTGGGCAGGTAAGTGTTGCTGCCTTTTTTTCTGCTGTTGAAAATTGAATTTTTGTAGACCTTGAGTCTCTAGTGGCTTTGCTATTTAGTTTAGTGTAGGACTCGTAAGCGTGGGGACCCTTGGCGTGGGTTACGAGCTTGCGTATTTTGGCCAAAATATCAACCAATACCTCACTATTTTTGAATATTTTTTGCACTATATTTTTCGGGGTGCAGCCAAGCCCAAACACGTTCGGTCTCGCATGAGGGGTGTTCGCACTGGGATGCATTGAGAGTGTACTGGCCAGCCCGCCTAATCGAAAAGTAGGGGCGTGACTAATAGGCTGTGAACCAGACACTATGCAGTACCATTGTGTGAACAACGTTCTATGTGGGCCTTTATTGTGCAATTGTATACTGGGCAGTCACCCCCTCCAGGAGTGGGTATGTGGAGAGTGGCTGTTGATCTGGTAGTTTGCACCTGTGTTGCTAACATCTTGCTTTATGGGCTGGCTGCACCCTGCAGTGCATTTGTTCTAAGATCTGGGCAGGTAAGTGCTGCTGCCTTTTTTTCTGCTATTGAAAATTGAATTTTTGTAGACCTTGAGTCTCTAGTGGCTTTGCCACAGTACAGATGGTACTTAAGGCTTGGTTGACAGACAGACGAGCATGGCGAGAAAGTGAAGAATAACAACTTGCGGTTTTCTCTGATTACTGGCCAGCTTGTCAACTGAGCAGGTGATGTCACTTATAAGAGCTGTGACATCTGCGGCTTAATTTCCACTTGTAGAGCCTGCAGAGTGCCAAAGAATGGTCTGTTGGCAAAGTGAAAAAAAAAAAACATAGACTAGAGACCCGCACATATGACTTACCACCACTACAACCAGGCCTTTCACCTGCTCCATAACTGACCACAGATAAAGCTGATTCAGTCCAATCCGTCCATCGTCCGTGCAATGCTTGGTTTTAGCATACATTTAAGACTAAAGTATGAACGTAAAACTTCTTAATAAACTTTGTCAACGAACTTTAACCAAATCTTGTTTTAAACTTCTCCCACCCTAGACGAAAAAAGTTTAACTTTAAATAAAGAGGTTACTAGCTACATTGGTACAAGTACATGAAAGTAATTTCCAGCAACATCCACCAGTATTTCTGTGGCATCTACCATTGTTCTATGTAACTAGTCAAACTGTTGCAAAATCTTAATTAGAGATGAGTGAACCTTTCAAGGTTCGATTCGGTTTGATTCGCCGAATGATTAGACGTTCGTTAAACATGTTTGACAAACGTAACTGAACCCCATCAGATTCAATGGGAGGCCAAACCAAACTTATACACAACACCTTAAGGGGTGACAAAAAGCTTCCCAAACAGCTAAAATTAGGGGTAGACACCATGAAAATTGGCAATTGACACACAGTAGAAATTTGCAAATTGCACAGCAGCTGTTAGCCATGGGCATTGCTTGAGGTATTATGGTCTGTCTCAGCTGTTTACAGAAATTTCAGTGAGGACCTGGTGGTTAAGGGAGCAGTGTAAGAACCTTTTATAATGGCAAAGAAGCAGTCAGCCATGGCCCATGCATTGCGTATCATGGTGTGGCCCAGCATTTACAGCTTGGAATTGAAGATTTAATGAGGACCTGGTGGTTAAGGGTGTGGTGTAAGCCTTCTTAGCTGGGAGACCTGATATCTCATGCAACACTTCCATTTTTTTTTTATTATACCAGCCACACTCAGATGTCACAAACATCAGTTTCATACAGTATTATTGGTAGAAAATGTTAGGAAAGTAACACAGGTAGTTGACTGATCAATTGACCCACTGTAAAACCTTTTATAATGGCAAAGAAGCAGTCAGCCATGGCCCATGCATGAGGTATCAGGGTCTGACCCTGCATTTATAGCTTGGAATTGAAATTTCAATGAGGACTTGGTGGTTAAGGGAGCGGTGTAAGCCTTCTTAGCTGGGAGACCTGAAACATCATGCAGCAGCTCAACTTTTTTTTTGTTTCCCAGCCACACTCAGGTGGCACAAATATCGGTTTCATAGACTAGTATTGGTAAAAAACGTAAGAGGAGTAACACAGGTAGGTGACTGATCAATTGACCCAGAGTAGAACATTTTATAATGGCACAGCAGCAATCAGCAATCAGCAATAGGCCATGCATCTGGTATCAGGGTCTGGGCCAGTATTTAGAGTTTTGATTTTAAGTTTAAATTAAGACGAGGTGAGTGAGGGACCAGTGTAGGCCGGCTGTGATGGGAGCCCTAAAACTTCATGCAACAGCTCAATTTTTTTTTTCCCAGTCAGACTCCAGAAGCATAAATATCAGCTTGATACAGCAATAATGTTAGAAAAATGCATGGATAGTAGCAATGGTAGTTGACTAAACATTAGTGGTCTTTGTTTAGGGCGAGACTGTGTTTGTTCAGTTGAGCATTCATTATTATTAACACCTATGGCTACTTTCACACTAGCGTCGGTACGGGCCCGTCACAGTGCGTCAGGCCGACGTACTGACGCATGCTGTGAAGTAAAAGCACAACGGGGCAGCGGATGCAGTTTTACAACGCATCTGTTGCCCCATTGTAAGGTCCTGGGAGAAGGGGGCGGAGTTCCGGGCCACGCATGCGCAGTCGGAAAAAGCGGACCCGATGGACAAAAAAACGTTGCAAGCAACTTTTTTTGTCCCAACGGACTGCAAAAACACGTCGCATCCATCGCACGACGGATGCAACGTGTGGCAATCCGTCACAATGCGTCGATAATGAAAGTCTATGGAGAAAAAATGCATCCTGCGTTTTTTCTTCAAAATGACGCATTGTGACGTGCGTCGAACGACGCTAGTGTCAAAGTAGCCAAACCCACGTACATGTCGAACACTCAGCCTCTTCCCCCTTCCACCATGACGTAACTTTTTCCCACTCATGTTGTAAGTAGCCTTCCCTCTTGTAATCTGCTGTTTCACAACCTTAGGCCCACAACTTTCAGTCAACTATCGCTAAATGAACAATCGCTATTTTTTTTTCTTAGATAGCGTGCCTTAACAACACATTTTTAAGTGGAAATCTGGCCTTCTGATTTGACACTCAAACACAGTTTTATCACAAATGATTTGGAGTAGCTAATAGGGTCTCATGGCTGCACCACAATATTAGGCCTAACAATTCTTAAGTGGAAATCTCATAAGGATTTCTATGGAATAGTTCTGCGCTGCTGGAGATATGAAGACGTCAATCCAGACAAAAGTGGATGAAAGAATTTTGTTTTATGCAACGTGTTTCTGAGTTATAATTACTTCTTCATCAGGAAGCAACCACAGAATGTGATGCTTCTCTAAACTCTCCACACGCCGCTCTATTAACCTCTAACCTCTCCACAACCTCTCCCCTCATCAAACACATCTCCCCACCCCCCTGCTCATCATACAGCACCACTATCCTAGACAAGGTAATAACAAAAGCATTAGTAGAAATGTGATGATTTACAGAACTGTGACTGAATCTTGCTGACTTTGAGTAAAAATGCTTGTGAAAGCGAACACGAATCACAATGTGCTACTTTCGTGCCGAATTTGAGATTAGCGAATGTTTTCCAAACAAGTTCGCTCTTCTCTACTTACCATGACAAAGCAGGGAATTAGGGCCTTAAACATGTCCTTGTAGCTCCACACTACAATGGTAGGCACACAGGGTCAGACTGGGGTGTCTGGGGCCCACACAGGAATTGAACCTAGGGGCCCACCCTACAGCTATATGCAAATACCTATTAGCTATTATCCCCATTATAGTGGAGCATCGACTGTAAAATACAGGCGGTTCCTGCACATCTACTTTGCACTCCCATAACTTTGATGTACAATTACAGTAGTTTACATTAAAGGGGTTATTTTGTTAAAACAAGTTATTACCAATCCATTTGAGGCTTCCATGAATGGATCAGTGGTCGGGTTGTACATGCCACTCCAGTCTAATGAGGATAAAAGCTCCTCATTCTGCCGATTGGGTCCCAGCAGTCAGACCCCCAACAATCAATTTGTTATCATTTATATCCTATGGAGAGGTGATTATTTTTTTTCACAGGAGAACCCCAGTAAGTGCATCTCTGCCACTGTGCACCAAGTTTCTAATCTAATAGAAATAAAGAGTTTTCTCCAAATTAATATCAGAGAGAACAAATGACCGCTATACACAACACAATCAACTATACCAAGGCTCATAATACCACACCATGACCACACCACGTAGTGACTGAATAATACCACATACAAAGAGAAATACAGCAACACCATAACTAGACTACATATTCCACCTCATAGTGGCCAAATAATACCACATACAAGGGACAAATAACCACCACATAGTGATCGAATACAACAATACTGATAATGAATACAAACCACAATACTAACAACACTTATTTACCACCAGTGACATTATACACAAGAGCTCTGTGTATAGTGTCAGTGTACAGGTAATACTGGGATCATCAGTGACATTATACCCAGGATCACTCTATATAGTGTCAGTGTACAGGTAATACTGGGATCACCAGTGACATTATACCCAAGATCTCTCTATATAGTGTCAGTGTACAGGTAATACAGTGATCACCAGGGACATTATACACAGGAGCTCTGTATATAGTGTCAGTGTACTGGTAATACAGTGATCACCAGTGACAATATACACAGGAGTTCTATATATATTATCAGTGAACAGGTAATACAGTGATCAAAAGTGACATTATACACAGGAGCTCTGTATGTAGTTTCAGTGTACAGGTAATACAGGAATCACCAATGACATTATACACAGGAGCTCTGTATATAGTGTATAGTGTACAGGTAAAACAGTGATCACGAGTGACAATATACACAGGAGCTCTGTATATCCTGTCAGTGTACAGGTAATACAGTGATCACCAATGACATTATATACAGGAACTCTGTATATAGTGTTAGTGTACAGGAAATACAGTGATCGCTGGTGACATTGTACACAGGAGCACTGTAGATAGTGTATATTGTGCGTGTACATGTAATACACTGACTCACCAGTGACTTCTGTAGTTCAAGTCCTTGTCTTTGCTTTTCTTCTTCATCTAGCACAGACCGCCATCACTTGTTCCAGCCAGGACTCATCTCTGCAAAAAGTAACACACAGTCAACAATAGCTGATTGCTTCCAGAGCACTTTCCCCACCTTTTTCCCCGACTTCTAAACTATGTCAGATGAAGAAAAAAAGCGACATAGTGCTGCACTGGATCCCAAGACCCCGATTTTGCTCCCTCCATAGAAAATAGTTTCCTAAAAAGTAAATTAGACTACAGTAGTAATAATATCCCTAATTGGATCCTAAAGAAATTATGTCTCCCACTTGTCACCATAAACTAATACAGCATGTTCTTCATTCTGGCCACCAAACAGTAATTAAGTCCCTCCTCCTGGCCCTATTTATTTAATAATCTCACCCAGCCTGGCCCCAATATCGGCAGCCTGGGCCCCAGATATCCATACTGGCCCCCATATTTCCCTTTTCCTGCTCCCCCATATATCTATCCTGGCCCCCCCATATATCCATCCTGGATTCCCCATGTATCCAACCTGGTCCTTTGTCCTGGCTTACATATACCTATTCTGGCCCCCATATATCCCTTGTACTGCCCCCATATATCCATCCTGCAGCCTCCATATATCCATCCTGGTCCCTTATCCTTGCACCCCCCCATATATCCATCCTGGCTCCCCCATATATCCATCCTGGTCCTTCCATATATTCATCCTGGCCCCTCCATAAATCCATTATGACCCCCTATATATCCATCCTGACCCCCCATATATCCATCCTGGCCCCTTATGCTGCTCCTCTCCAATATATCCATCCTGGTCCCTTGTGCTGCTCCCCCCATATATCCATAACGGTCCCTTGTACTGCTCTCCCCATATATCAATCATGGGCCCATGTGCTGCTCCCCCCCATATATATGTTTGGCTGAACATTTTGTGGATCATCATTCACGTGACATTTCATCTTTTAGAGTGACCGGCATTGAGCGAGTAATTAGACCTCTACGTGGTGGCGATCTGCACAGAATTTTACTTACCCGCGAAGCATATTGGATATTCATGCTGGGCACTAGATTTCCTGACGGACTCAATCGCAAGAATGATATTATGTTTCATTACTAATTATCGCCTTCCTGCAGTATATTGCTGTTTGACTTTTTGATTTTTAATTGTGTGTTAGTTTGATACTTTGTAATTTGTAGATTATATATGTTTTTAGATCACATTTACTTTTCAGGACCTGTCGATTGCATTTATCATGTGATCTAGGCTCAGTACATTCATTGGTTACTGGGTCCTTAAATACCAGCGCTTATGTTGGATAGACTAGCTTGCATAAAGACGGGTTTCCAGTCGAAACGCGTCGCTTGGTCCCTCACAGGGTTTATGGTGGGTCTAAGGAGCATGTTGTTAGGACTGGCGGAACGCACCAAGAAAGATGTAATAGATGCGTTCGCAGTCCGGGGTCCACCGTGCAGGTAAAAACCTGCTGCTAGTAAATGGCAGCGTAATATGGCGGTGGAAGCGAACCCGGTAAAACCACAGGTCCGCAATACCGCACTAAAGAGTGCAAGCAAGGAGTCAGCGAACACAACCCCAAGACACAGGATTGAAGTCCGATTAGACCACTTGCTGACACAACACCGCAACAGGGTGTGTTAGGCAACTCTTATAATTAGAGCACCGAAGTGCGAACTGTGACGTGCTGGCAGGCACCACTAAGCACCCAGACGTGGGTCAGGAAGCGCACTACTGGCGCGTGGCGCCGCACTGGCGGTCACAGCAATAGACGCTGATACGTGTGTGACACGTTGAGTGATTAGTCGGGCGCTAGATAGCAGCCATACTCCATACGCGAACAGTCATACAATAGGGTAGGGGTATTTAATGAACGACTTGCACTCACAACAAACACACGTATGCAATTGTAAGACAATACTAGCGCATGGCCGTGCGGTCATGCGCAGTTTATATAGCAGCAGCACAGGAAGTGGCTACAGTACCTTTGCCCTTCCAAGACCTGCCAAAAGGACCAATGGAATGTGCTGCAGAGCCTGAGCACATGACCCTCGATCTCCAACGGGAGGTCTTACCCTGGGCATGCTCAGTACATGCAGACAAGGACTTAGTCCCAGAGAAGTCCGCTCGCTGCTGACCAGCACTGACTTTAATGGCAGAGGCTGGAGAAGCAGCAGTAACTCTCAGAACAGAGTGAGAATGAGCAAGACGCTGGGACCGACGTCTTTGCTGAGCAGACTCCACTGCGGCTGGACAAGAATGGGAGACTGCAGCGGAGGTGGCTCGAGATTCCCCCTGTGCAGAAGCGGGAACTCGACCCCTAACATTACCCCCCCTCCTAGGGCCCCCCCCTCCTTGGGCCTCGCTACGTTCGAAGGCAGCAATGAGCTGCGGAGCCTGAATGTGCTCATGAGGCTCCCAGGATCTATCCTCAGGACCGTAACCCCTCCAATCCACCAAATAAAATTTTTTGCCACGAACCACCTTGTACCCCAAGATAGCGTTCACCTCGTAATCGTCCGTAGACGAACCCGACGTCCCAGTAGATGACTCAGAAAACCGGGACATGTAGACGGGCTTAAGGAGGGACACGTGAAAGGTGTCGGTGATACCTAGGCGTGGAGGAAGGGCCAGACGGTAAACCACAGGATTAACCTGTTCGAGGACCTTAAAAGGACCTAAGTAGCGAGGTGCAAACTTGGTAGACTCAACTCGCAGCCTGATGTTATGGGCGGAGAGCCACACTAAGTCGCCAGGAGCAAAGGTTGGAGCGGGGCGCCGATGTGCGTTGGTGGAGGACCTCATTCTCTCCTTGGAAGCCTGAATGGCATCCTGAGTGCGATCCCAAATGTCCCGTGCCTCCACAGCCCAGTTTGCCACCCTGGAATCGGCGGAAGACACGGGCATGGGCACAGGTACCCGCGGATGCTGACCATAGTTAAGGAGGAATGGAGTCTGTCCAGTGGAATCAGCGACGGCATTGTTAAGAGCAAACTCCGCCCACGGTAGCAAAGATGCCCAGTCATCCTGCTTAGCCGAAACAAAATGTCGCAGATATGTGACCAAGGTCTGGTTGGCTCTCTCTACCAACCCATTCGTCTTGGGATGATAAGCCGAAGAGAGATTCAACTCGATACTGAGAAGACGACAAAGCTCTCTCCAGAACCAAGACGCAAACTGGGGACCTCGGTCACTGACAATTTTGTCTGGCATACCGTGAAGACGAAAGATGTGTTTGACAAACAACGCTGCCAAGGCCCGTGCAGAAGGTAACCGGGGAAGCGGCACCAAATGCACCATTTTAGAAAAATGGTCGGTGATTACCCAAATAATGGTACAGCCACGAGACTTGGGCAGACCCACAACAAAATCCATCCCGACCATCTCCCAGGGCCTGTCTGCCACCGGCAGAGGGTATAACAAACCAGCTGGCCATTGTCGGGAAGACTTATTCTTGGCACAAGAGACACATGCCTGAACGTAGTCTCCGACGTCACGAACCATATGTGGCCACCAGTACGTCCTCGCCAGTAGCTCAGATGTCCTTTTTGCCCCAAAGTGTCCACCCACTCTGGATGAATGAGCCCAAGCGAGAACCTCCGGACGCAAATTGATGGGAACAAAAGTCTTGCCCGGGGGCACAGACTCCAGCGAAACCGGAGCTACAGTTCTCAGACTCTCCGAAGGGACAATGAGCCGAGGCTCGTCCTCCTCCTCAGCTGACACGAAGGAGCGAGAGAGAGCGTCAGCACGAATGTTCTTCTCCCCGGCGAGATAATGTAGGGTAAAGTGGAACCGGGAGAAAAACAAGGACCATCTGGCCTGACGAGAATTCAGCCGCTGGGCTGTTTGTAAATAGACCAAATTCTTGTGATCCGTGAAAACTTGGAATGGGAACCGAGCACCCTCCAATAGATGTCTCCACTCCGAAAAGGCCAACTTCATTGCCAGCAACTCTCTATCCCCGATGGAGTAATTTCTCTCCGCTGGTGTGAAGGTCTTTGAAAAAAAGAAGCATGGGTGCTTCCGACCCTGAGCATCCTTTTGATAGAGGACTGCTCCAGCACCAACGGATGAGGCATCCACTTCCAAAAGGAATGGCTTACCCACATCGGGACGATGTAAGATAGGAGCACTGGCAAAATGGGACTTTATAGAAGAGAAGGCCTTGGAGACCCCTTCGGACCACGATTTGGGATTCGCTCCCTTCTTGGTGAGAGATATCAAGGGAGCTACCAAAGTTGAGAAGTGGGGAATGAACTGGCGATAGTAATTTATGAACCCCATAAAGCGCTGCACCGCTTTAAGAGAATGGGGTTCCTGCCAGTCCATCGCTGCTTGTAGTTTGGCATGATCCATAGCCAGTCCCTGGGCCGAGATGATATAGCCCAGGAAAGGCAAGGACTCCTGTTCAAACACACACTTCTCCAACTTTGCATATAAGGAATTCGCCCGTAAGAGTTTGAAGACTCTGCCAACATCTCTCCATTGGGAGTCAATATCTGGAGAGAAGATGAGAATATCATCCAGATAGACTACAACCGAGGTGGAAAGCATATCCCGGAAGATGTCGCTGACCAACGTATGATTTTGGGATGTGCGGTTCATGCTCTTTTTTTTTTTCTTTTTGCAAAGCATATCCCGGAAGATATCGTTGACAAAGTCCTGAAAAACGGCCGGGGCATTACAGAGCCCGAAGGGCATCACCAGGTACTCATAGTGCCCATCCCTGGTATTGAAAGCCGTTTTCCATTCGTCCCCCTCACGGATGCGAATTAAGTTGTAGGCACCCCGCAGATCTAGTTTGGTGAATATCTTAGCTCCCCTTAGCCTGTCAAAGAGCTCCGATATCAGGGGCAACGGGTACTTATTTTTAATGGTGATAGCATTGAGACAGTTGTGAATTCTGTGGCTGAATTCACTCCTGTGGTGACAAGTGGTACTGCAGCTTCTGAGCTTCCTCCCTCAGGTGTTCTGGTGAGCTCGTTAACTGCTTCATTACTTAACTCCGCCTGATGCTGCTATCCTTGCTCCTTGTCAATGTTTCAGTGTTGGATCTGAGCTTCTCCTGATTGTTCCTGTGACCTGCTGCTCTGTATAGCTAAGTGCTTTTTGCTTTTTTGTTGCTTTTTTTCTGTCCAGCTTGTCTTTTGTTTTGCTGGAAGCTCTGAGACGCAAAGGGTGTACCGCCGTGACGTTAGTTCGGCACGGTGGGTTTTTTTTGCCCCCTTTGCGTGGTTTTGCTTTAGGGTTTTTTGTAGACTGCAAAGTTCGCTTTACTGTCCTCGCTCTGTCCTAGAATATCGGGCCCCACTTTGCTGAATCTATTTCATCCCTACGTTTTGTCTTTTCATCTTACTCACAGTCATTATATGTGGGGGGCTGCCTTTTCCTTTGGGGAATTTCTCTGGGGCAAGTCAGGCCTATTTTTCTATCTTCAGGCTAGCTAGTTTCTTAGGCTGTGCCGAGTTGCCTAGGTAGTTGTTAGGCGCAATCCACAGCCGCTTTTAGTTGTGTTTAGGATAGGATCAGGTGTGCAGTCTACAGAGTTTCCACGTCTCAGAGCTCGTTCTTGTATTTTTGGGTATTTGTCAGATCACTGTGTGCGCTCTGATCGCTAAGCACACTGTGTTTCTGGATTGCCTTCATAACACCTGTCATTAGCAAACATAACAGTACAAGGAGCCTAACTAATGATTCTCAATAGAGGGAAAGAAAAAGTTCTGACATCATTTTTTTTTTTTTTTTTTCTGCTCTGTGTTCACTTTTTTTTTCCCCTAGACATTTGGGTTATTCTGGACACAGGTGTGGACATGGATATTCAGGGTCTGTGCTCTTCAATGGATAATCTCGTTATAAATGTACAAAAAATTCAAGATACTATTGATCAGAAATCTATGTTAGAACCAAGAATTCCTATTCCTGATTTGTTTTTTGGAGATAGAACTAAGTTTCTAAGTTTCAAAAATAATTGTAAGCTATTTCTGGCCTTGAAACCTCATTCTTCTGGTAATCCTATTCAACAGGTTTTGATTATTATTTCTTTTTTGCGCGGCGACCCTCAAGACTGGGCATTTTCTCTTGCGCCAGGAGACCCTGCATTGAGTAGTGTCGATGCGTTTTTCCTGGCGCTCGGATTGCTGTACGATGAGCCTAATTCAGTGGATCAGGCTGAGAAAAATTTGCTGGCTTTGTGCCAGGGTCAGGATGATATAGAAGTATATTGTCAGAAATTTAGGAAATGGTCAGTACTCACTCAGTGGAATGAATCTGCGCTGGCAGCTTTGTTCAGAAAGGGTCTCTCTGAGGCTCTTAAGGATGTCATGGTGGGATTTCCTATGCCTGCTGGTTTGAATGAGTCTTTGTCTTTGGCCATTCAGATCGGTCGACGCTTGCGCGAGCGTAAATCTGTGCACCATTTGGCGGTACTGCCTGAGGTTAAACTTGAGCCTATGCAGTGCGATAGGACTATGACTAGAGTTGAACGGCAGGAATACAGACGTCTGAATGGTCTGTGTTTCTACTGTGGTGATTCCACTCATGCTATTTCTGATTGTCCTAAGCGCACTAAGCGGTCCGCTAGGTCTGCCATCATTGGTACTGTACAGTCCAAATTCCTTCTGTCCATTACCTTGATATGCTCTTTGTCGTCGTTTTCTGTCATGGCGTTTGTGGATTCGGGCGCTGCCCTGAATCTGATGGATTTGGATTATGCTAAACGTTGTGGGTTTTTCTTGGAGCCTTTGCGGTGTCCTATTCCATTGAGAGGAATTGATGCTACACCTTTGGCCAAGAATAAACCTCAATACTGGGCCCAGCTGACCATGTGCATGGCTCCTGCACATCAGGAAGTTATTCGTTTTCTGGTGTTGCATAATCTGCATGATGTGGTCGTGTTGGGGTTGCCATGGCTACAAACCCATAATCCAGTATTGGATTGGAATTCCATGTCGGTATCCAGCTGGGGTTGTCAGGGGGTACATGGTGATGTTCCATTTTTGTCGATTTCGTCATCCACCCCTTCTGAGGTCCCAGAGTTCTTGTCTGATTATCAGGATGTATTTGAAGAGCCCAAGTCCGATGCTCTACCTCCGCATAGGGATTGTGATTGTGCTATCAATTTGATTCCTGGTAGTAAATTCCCTAAAGGTCGATTATTTAATTTATCTGTGCCCGAACACGCCGCTATGCGCAGTTATGTGAAGGAATCCCTGGAGAAGGGACATATTCGCCCATCGTCATCACCACTGGGAGCAGGGTTCTTCTTTGTAGCCAAGAAGGATGGTTCGCTGAGACCGTGTATTGATTACCGCCTTCTTAATAAGATCACTGTTAAATTTCAGTATCCCTTGCCATTGTTATCTGACTTGTTTGCTCGGATTAAGGGGGCTAGTTGGTTCACTAAGATAGATCTTCGTGGTGCGTATAATCTGGTGAGAATCAGGCAAGGAGATGAATGGAAAACTGCATTCAATACGCCCGAGGGTCATTTTGAGTATCTAGTGATGCCGTTCGGACTTGCCAATGCTCCATCTGTGTTTCAGTCTTTTATGCATGACATCTTCCGTGAGTATCTGGATAAATTCCTGATTGTTTACTTGGATGACATTTTGATCTTCTCAGATGATTGGGAGTCTCATGTGAAGCAGGTCAGAATGGTTTTTCAGGTCCTGCGTGCTAACTCTTTGTTTGTGAAGGGATCAAAGTGTCTCTTCGGTGTGCAGAAAGTTTCATTTTTGGGGTTCATCTTTACCCCTTCTACTATCGAGATGGATCCAGTTAAGGTCCAAGCCATCCAGGATTGGATTCAGCCGACATCTCTGAAAAGTCTGCAAAAGTTCCTGGGCTTTGCTAATTTTTATCGTCGCTTCATCTGTAATTTTTCTAGCATTGCCAAACCATTGACCGATTTGACCAAGAAGGGTGCTGATTTGGTTAATTGGTCTTCTGCTGCTGTGGAAGCTTTTCAGGAGTTGAAGCGTCGTTTTTGTTCTGCCCCTGTGTTGTGTCAGCCAGATGTTTCTCTTCCGTTCCAGGTCGAGGTTGATGCTTCTGAGATTGGAGCAGGGGCGGTTTTGTCACAGAGAGGTTCTGATTGCTCAGTGATGAAACCATGTGCTTTCTTTTCCAGGAAGTTTTCGCCCGCTGAGCGTAATTATGATGTGGGCAATCGAGAGTTGCTGGCCATGAAGTGGGCATTCGAGGAGTGGCGTCATTGGCTTGAAGGAGCTAAGCATCGCGTGGTGGTATTGACTGATCATAAGAACTTGACTTATCTCGAGTCTGCCAAGCGCTTGAATCCTAGACAGGCCCGTTGGTCGTTATTTTTTGCCCGCTTCGACTTTGTGATTTCGTACCTTCCGGGCTCTAAAAATGTGAAGGCGGATGCTCTGTCTAGGAGTTTTGTGCCCGACTCTCCGGGTTTATCTGAGCCAGCGGGTATCCTCAAGGAAGGAGTCATTGTGTCTGCCATCTCCCCTGATTTGCGGCGGGTGCTGCAAAAATTTCAGGCGAATAAACCTGATCGTTGTCCAGCAGAGAAACTGTTCGTCCCTGATAGGTGGACTAATAAACTTATCTCTGAATCTCTGAACTTCATTGTTCGGTGTTGGCTGGTCATCCTGGAATCTTTGGTACCAGAGAGTTAGTGGCTAGATCCTTCTGGTGGCCATCTCTGTCACGGGATGTACGTACTTTTGTGCAGTCCTGTGGGATTTGTGCTAGGGCTAAGCCCTGCTGTTCTCGTGCCAGTGGGTTGCTTTTGCCCTTGCCGGTCCCAAAGAGGCCTTGGACACATATTTCGATGGATTTCATTTCTGACCTTCCCGTTTCTCAAAAGATGTCAGTCATTTGGGTGGTCTGTGATCGCTTTTCTAAAATGGTCCATCTGGTGCCCTTGGCTAAATTGCCTTCCTCCTCTGATTTGGTACCTTTGTTCTTTCAGCATGTGGTTCGGTTGCATGGCATTCCTGAGAATATTGTTTCTGAGAGAGGTTCCCAGTTTGTTTCAAGGTTTTGGCGAGCCTTTTGTGGTAGGATGGGCATTGACCTATCCTTTTCCTCGGCTTTCCATCCTCAGACTAATGGCCAGACCGAACGAACCAATCAGACCTTGGAAACATATCTGAGATGTTTTGTTTCTGCAGACCAGGATGATTGGGTGTCCTTTTTGCCGTTGGCTGAGTTCGCCCTTAATAATCGGGCCAGCTCGGCTACCTTGGTTTCTCCATTTTTTTGCAATTCTGGGTTCCATCCTCGTTTCTCTTCAGGACAGGTTGAGTCTTCGGACTGTCCTGGTGTGGATTCTGTGGTGGATAGGTTGCAGCAGATCTGGACTCAGGTAGTGGACAATTTGATCTTGTCCCAGGAGAAAGCTCAACTTTTCGCTAATCGCAGACGCCGTGTGGGTCCCCGACTTCGTGTTGGGGATCTGGTTTGGTTATCTTCTCGTCATATTCCTATGAAGGTTTCCTCTCCTAAATTTAAACCTCGTTTTATTGGTCCGTATAGGATTTCTGAGGTTCTCAATCCTGTGTCTTTTCGTTTGACCCTCCCAGACTCCTTTTCCATACATAATGTATTCCATAGGTCGTTGTTGCGGAGATACGTGGCACCTATGGTTCCATCTGTTGAGCCTCCTGCCCCGGTTTTGGTGGAGGGGGAATTGGAGTATATTGTGGAGAAGATTTTGGATTCTCGTGTTTCTAGACGGAAACTCCAGTATCTGGTTAAATGGAAGGGTTATGCTCAGGAAGATAATTCCTGGGTTTTTGCCTCTGATGTTCATGCTTCCGATCTTGTTCGTGCCTTTCATGCGGCTCATCCTGGTCGGCCTGGGGGCTCTGGTGAGGGTTCGGTGACCCCTCCTCAAGGGGGGGGGTACTGTTGTGAATTCTGTGGCTGAATTCACTCCTGTGGTCACAAGTGGTACTGCAGCTTCTGAGCTTCCTCCCTCAGGTGTTCTGTTGAGCTCGTTAACTGCTTCATTACTTAACTCCGCCTGATGCTGCTATCCTTGCTCCTTGTCAATGTTTCAGTGTTGGATCTGAGCTTCTCCTGATTGTTCCTGTGACCTGCTGCTCTGTATAGCTAAGTGCTTTTTGCTTTTTTGTTGCTTTTTTTCTGTCCAGCTTGTCTTTTGTTTTGCTGGAAGCTCTGAGACGCAAAGGGTGTACCGCCGTGCCGTTAGTTCGGCACGGTGGGTTTTTTTTTGCCCCCTTTGCGTGGTTTTGCTTTAGGGTTTTTTGTAGACTGCAAAGTTCGCTTTACTGTCCTCACTCTGTCCTAGAATATCGGGCCCCACTTTGCTGAATCTATTTCATCCCTACGTTTTGTCTTTTCATCTTACTCACAGTCATTATATGTGGGGGGCTGCCTTTTCCTTTGGGGAATTTTTCTGGGGCAAGTCAGGCCTATTTTTCTATCTTCAGGCTAGCTAGTTTCTTAGGCTGTGCCGAGTTGCCTAGGTAGTTGTTAGGCGCAATCCACAGCCGCTTTTAGTTGTGTTTAGGATAGGATCAGGTGTGCAGTCTACAGAGTTTCCACGTCTCAGAGCTCGTTCTTGTATTTTTGGGTATTTGTCAGATCACTGTGTGCGCTCTGATCGCTAAGCACACTGTGTTTCTGGATTGCCTTCATAACACCTGTCATTAGCAAACATAACATGAGACCCCTGTAATCAATGCAAGGACGTAATTCCCCGTTCTTCTTCTGTACGAAGAAGAATCCCGCCCCTGCAGGATACACTGACTTCCTAATGAATCCTCTTGCCAAATTCTCCTGGATGTATTGAGACATAGCCTCCGTCTCAGGGAGAGAGAGGGGATATACCCTTCCCCGAGGAGGTTCAGCTCCAGGCAAGAGGTCAATAGGACAGTCATAGGGGCGATGAGGCGGTAGAGTCTCTGCTGCCTTTTTAGAGAATACATCTGCATAGCACCAATAGTACCTTGGAAGAGATGAAAGGTCTGCGGGTACCTCGGTAGTAGAGACCTGTACACACTCACTCACACACCTGCCCATACAAGACTTACTCCAACCCAATATTCTCCCAGAGGACCACTCAATATGTGGGGAGTGGTAACGGAGCCAGGGTATTCCCAGTAAAATCTCATCCATTCCCTCGGGTAGGACTAGAAGGGAAATAATCTCCTGGTGGGAAGGGGACATGGACAACGAGAATGGAACAGTCTGGTGTGTGATTTGTTGTGGAAGTGTCGACCCATTCACAACTCTAACAGTTACAGGTTTGGCGAGCATAACAAGTGGTACAGCGTGGCGCAGAGCAAAAGCAGAGGACATGAAATTTCCCTCTGCTCCTGAATCCACACAAAGCTCGACTGGTAGAGTGGATGAGTCAAACAGGATTGTCCCTTTAAAGGACAGTTTGGAGGAAAAAGCCGCTGTGTCTAGTGAACCTCCCCCTAAGGTTACTAGACGCGATCGTTTTCCCGACCGCCGTGGACATTTATTAGTGTAATGTCCTCGTTGGTGACAATTTTTACAAACCATGGGTACTCGAGCGGCCTGAGACTTAGGTCCCGCTCGAGAAACCTCCATGGGCTCATGGGAGTCGGACGCCAAAACGGAACATTCAAGAGGTCTGGCGAAGGTGGGAGCCAGTTTAAACCTCTGCCTACACTGGGTCTGCTCTAACCTTCGTTCGTGAAAACGGAGGTCGATGCGGGTAGATAGAGAAATAAGCTCCTCCAGTGTGGCGGGTATCTCCCTGGTGGCTAAGGCGTCCTTCACGTGGTCTGCCAGTCCCCTCCAGAACACCGGAATTAGAACTTTATCCGACCACTCTAACTCCGAGGCTAGAGTCCGGAACTGGATGGCAAACTGACTGACCACGGACGAACCCGAGTGATTGTCAATAACTGGAGCGCAGTATCGTGTGTAATACGGGGTCCCAAAAAGACCTGCTTCAGAGCGTCCAGAAAGAGCGGAGCACTCTGTACCACACGGTCATCATGCTCCCAAAGTGGCGTTGCCCACTCCAACGCCCTGCCCGACAAGAGAGATAAAATAAATCCCACTTTCGCCCGTTCTGTAGGGAAACGCGCCGCCAGGAGCTCAAGGTGTATGGAGCACTGGCTTACGAATCCGCGACATTGTTTACTGTCACCAGCAAACTTGTCAGGAAGCGGGAGACGGGATAAAGTCGGGGCAGAGGTGGCAGCGGACAAACTGGCTGCGGCTACACTTGCAGCCTGAACAGCGACAGCAGTGACATCCACAGCTGAGGTTGAACGATCTAGAGCCGCCAACCTTCCCTCCAGCTGCTGGATGTACCGCTGTAAACGCTAATCGTCTGCCATTTACTAGCCAGACCCTGGCGCTAGTATTCTGTTAGGACTGGCGGAACGCACCAAGAAAGATGTAATAGATGCGTTCGCAGTCCGGGGTCCACCGTGCAGGTAAAAACCTGCTGCTAGTAAATGGCAGCGTAATATGGCGGTGGAAGCGAACCCGGTAAAACCACAGGTCCGCAATACCGCACTAAAGAGTGCAAGCAAGGAGTCAGCGAACACAACCCCAAGACACAGGATTGAAGTCCGATTAGACCACTTGCTGACACAACACCGCAACAGGGTGTGTTAGGCAACTCTTATAATTAGAGCACCGAAGTGCGAACTGTGCCGTGCTGGCAGGCACCACTAAGCACCCAGACGTGGATCAGGAAGCGCACTACTGGCGCGTGGCGCCGCACTGGCGGTCACAGCAATAGACGCTGATACGTGTGTGACACGTTGAGTGATTAGTCGGGCGCTAGATAGCAGCCATACTCCATATGCGAACAGTCATACAATAGGGTAGGGGTATTTAATGAACGACTTGCACTCACAACAAACACACGTATTCAATTGTAAGACAATACTAGCGCATGGCCGTGCGGTCATGCGCAGTTTATATAGCAGCAGCACAGGAAGTGGCTACAGTACCTTTGCCCTTCCAAGACCTGCCAAAAGGACCAATGGAATGTGCTGCAGAGCCTGAGCACATGACCCTCGATCTCCAACGGGAGATCTTACCCTGGGCATGCTCAGTACGTGCAGACAAGGACTTAGTCCCAGAGAAGTCCGCTCGCTGCTGACCAGCACTGACTTTAATGGCAGAGGCTGGAGAAGCAGCAGTAACTCTCAGAACAGAGTGAGAATGAGCAAGACGCTGGGACCGACGTCTTTGCTGAGCAGACTCCACTGCGGCTGGACAAGAATGGGAGACCGCAGCGGAGGTGGCTCGAGATTCCCCCTGTGCAGAAGCGGGAACTCGACCCCTAACACATGTATTGCTATTTTAACCTGGATTAAAATTTACATTTTTTAACAAGAGCAAGCTGGAATCTTCGTTTTTTTCATTGATTGCACGTCTCATCAGGACTATTTCCATGCTTCTCTTCCAAGATCGGTGAGCTGGCTTCCCTTCCTTTCTTTTTTTCTACAAATTAACAGAACCAAGTAAAGCAGCTTACAGGATCTTTTTATAAAGAAGCTAATGATACTTTAATCAAACAAATCACATACTATATTATCCCAAATACAAAAACGAACAGAAAAGACACAATATGTTTGATATGTACAAGATGTTTATTTGCCCTCAATTAGTCATTTTCTTATTGACAAACCCATTTTTTGCTTTATAATAATCTTTTTATTTTATATAGCGCTAACATATTCCGCAGCGCTTTACAGTTTGCACGCATTAATTTATGGCCAGTTACAGCAAGAGCAGCTGGTGTCAAACACTAAGCTGGATTGGCAGGTTTGCTGGTAAGTGTTTCCATTTAGGCAATTATAGAACTGACTTTTACTTGTTGGGCTGGGATACAGACCATTTGATTTTCCAACACAGAAACTGCTGCTACCTTGTTGAGCTTTTGCAGCTGTGGCTGGCGCGGCTGGCGTGCTTGGTGCTGCAGTGTTTGGTGCTGCAGTGTTTGGTGCTTCTGGTACTATTGAAGTTTTACAATCTGCATAATAAATAAATGTAACAATATTACTAAGATATACTATGACGTTTACTAGTGAAACTTGCTCTTCATGAATTACATATAATGTGGTCCATATGAAAACAACCTTACTAGATTTTCCAGGATTTGTATAAAATGCCCTAGACCAAATGAGTCAGTTTTTTCTATAGTTTCTACAGTCTTGGTAAGTCTGCAATCAGGGTAAGCTTAAGCACTTACTTGGAAAAGAGATTCCCAGAGCAGATTTCAGTGCATTCATAAGGGGATATCTGCCTTGACCACAGAAATGTCCACTAAAGTCATCCAAAGGAAGGGCCCACACCATAGCGCCTCCAAAGTTATTCTGCAGAAGCCACTCGGCCTATGAACAAAAAGGAACCACACAAATCATGATTTCTGCCCTTTTTTATGTGAGTTTAGACATCACCTTTGTTCTCCTGCAGTTTGTTTTCATACCTTCATCTGGAAACTCTTTTGGTTGTCATACCCAATCCATTCACTTCCTTTGTAGGCATATGGGACAGCTTGTGGGCTATTCCAAACCTCTGTAGCCCCTTCCAGGAAACTACAGATCTGAAAATGAATGGAAAGGAAAATAAGATCACCTTTTATTAACTTGGCTCATTTTAGCTTGTAAATGTATTGTGTATGAAGATGCTAATGGATCGCCCCCCAAACACAGGGCCACGAGTTCTCGGTACCGGGCCTCTCTGGTTCGGTTCTGAGGCTGTCACGGTGGCTAGACCCAGTCCGCGACCCTGCTAAGGGGCGTCCAAAGGAGGTGGTGCAGTCTGTCAGGGGTTCCTGACGCCACCTGTGGTGTTCGGTCAGGGTGACCGACGCTGCTGTGGGGTCCGCTGGGGTGATGGAATGGCAGCTGGATGGTATACCTTCCCACAGGTGAAGCATGTCCCCAGGGCTTCCCAGTAAGGTGGATGGTGATGTTGTGAGGTGCAGTCAATAACGAGGACACAAGGTTGCAGTCTCTTTACCTCTTTACTGTAGACTTCAGGATCCTCAATCCAGAGCACGTTTAACAGGGCCATCTGAGACCGGCCGGTCCGATGGGCACTTCCAGAGTTTCCTTCACAGATGGAAGTCGTTGCCTACCACTAGCGCCTGTGTGTTGTAGTCCTACCCTGCTGAGTATTCGGAATAGTCCTCACAACTGCTGTTCTCGTTCGTTCGTTCTCTACAGCTCTCTCTCTTTCTTTAGTTCCAGATGTTACTAGTTTCTCGTCCCCCAGGTATGTTATGGCTAGGACGCACCCGTATGACGGGAAGGCTCGGAGCTCTTCCGGGACCCTAGAGACGCCCCTCTCCACGCGTTGCCCCCTATGTCTTCGTAGGAAATTTAAGGTAGACAGCCAACCTATAATTAACTGTCCTGCGGAGTTCAAAGTAAGGCCTAGAGTCAGTTACTCCCGCGGTGTTCCGGCCACCGGCTACGTGCCTCAGTAGGATGTTGCCTCAGTCTCACGGCACGACTCCTACTGGTACTCCTTTGTGCTTGATCTCGTTTACACTGTTCCACAATATCCTTCCCTCCGTGTCTCTTTCTTAGGATACCGCTGCAAGGTAGTGCAGGTGCGGTTCCGTTACATTCTGCTCTGTTCGCTAGGCACCTGCCAGGTTCCCACCCCTGACAGTGTCTTCTCCCTGCAACACCCCCTGCCACGGGTTGTTGCCTGAATCCAACCCAGTCAGCTTCTGACTAACTTCCTCCCCAACCCCTAGTTTTACCAGTGAGGAGTGGCCCAAAAAATAAAGCCTTTTTCTCCCCCTAGTGGCCAGAGTGTGAAGTGTAATGTATTCTGGTGATACCTGGTCAGGAGAACTCCTTTAGTGCCATCAGACGTACCATCACTCCCCTTAGTGGCAGAGTGTCATACTGCAACGACCAGATCTCTGGGGCACTGCACTCCCCCCCGGTTAAATCCAGTACTCCTGGACTGGGAAGAAGAACAACAATACATTGCAGCAAAAGACATACAAAATTTTTGAAATGCTTAAAACAGGTAATTAAAATAATGCTTCCCTTTATGGGAGGTGAGAACACTTGAACGTTACAAACAAAATTAAATATTTTTAAATAACAGGTTGACTATAAATAACTTTCAGTCCCCAGCCGGGTATTCTACCAAGTGCAAACTCTGAACAATAATTTAACTTTTCCTTTAAGGGCGTATAAGCTGAACCCACTAAAGGCCTACTATAAAATACTATATAAATAACTCAACTTTTCTTTCCGTTCTAGCTTCACCAATGCAGGACCGCCCAGCTGCTTGGCTGGGCCTACTGTCATTGTACCGACCATCATTCTACGGTTCTCAGGAGGACTCTCTCTCTAACCCCAACGGGTTCACTTCAAGCTTTCCTGTCCTCAATCTTTATTAACATTATCAAACTTTATTAACTTTCAACATCATTAACGTTTCGCTCTTTTCTAAGGCAACATGTCAACATTCCCTTTAAGAGGGAACCAAGTCTCTAGGAAGTAGTGCAGATTTTCTCTGTCTGCAAGTCCACTGAAAGCAAGACCTTCTGCGTCATGTCCAGAAGCATTATCTTCGCAAAGTCTTCTTTCACTTGTAAAACCAGTAGGGAGCACCTTTAAGAAGGTGCAAACTATATACAAAACAGTTTTGAATCATTCACCGTACATGATCCGGCAGTCTTTGGAAACAATGATGAACTTGTGCAAAAATAGAAAAAGAACTATAAACAATAGGGATCCCGGGTAAACAAAGGGACCCCTTTTAGGAATAACCCTGGACGGGTTTTAAGCAGCAGCAAGAAACAGTTAACTATTTACATATTCAGGTCTTCGAGGTTTAGTTCTGGGAAGGTTGTGGTCTTACCTCGCAGACCACTCCTCTCCGTTGAGAATGGGTGGGACCCTCAATGACACGCGGGGCCTGGTCTGTCTGGTGGTCCGCGGCAGGGGCTTCTCCCTCTGGAACCTCAGCTGGAACCTGTAGGACTGTGCATCGCTGGACACCCCTGGCCACCCAGCCGGTCTCCCTCCGCCACCTGTGTGTAAGTCACAGCATCCCCAGGCCTCAGGTCACGGTCCTCCTCAACTGTTCCATAGCGGAGTTCCACCTCGATCCGATCAACATGGACCTGCAAGGGCTCCCCAATCTCCTGGATGACCCCCATCTCCTCCTTGGGGTTATAGAAGACCACCACTCCCCACTGTGATGGTGGGACCTTCTCCTCTTCTGTGAGGTCTATCATGGTCACAGGTCGAGGCTGTTTCCTCCATGCCGCCACTAGGCGTCGATGGTGTTCCGTCATTGGCAGGATTCTCAAGTCCGGCTCCTGCGGAGCGTGACTCCCTGGTCGGGTGTGGGGACCTGACGCGGCCGGAGAGGGTAGAGGAGGGGATACGGGGGAGAGACGGATCTCCGTTGGGTGGCCCAACCGGGAACTCACCCGAGCATGGGCCTCCAGGCAGCGCGCCAGCCACCGAGCCTCAGCGGCGGCCACCCAGCCATCAGGCATCCGTCCACTGGGTTTTCCCTCAGGCAGCTCCACAGCGGTCGATCTCTGCAGCGGCGGTGACTCCGGGGTCGCTGCGGGTGGTGCAGGCCTGTGCCTGGCCAGGTCGTCTCCATGTGGTGGCCTGGAAGTCGCCATCTTTGTCCCCTCCTCTGGATCTTCTTCCCGGGCTCTTTTTCGGGGGCGGCTCCGTCCCCACTGTCCCCACCCTTCATAGAGGATGAGAAGGCGGACCTCAGCGGCTGACGGGCCCGCCCTCAGGATACAAGAATACTTAGACTGAGCGGCCATTATCTTTCGCACTCTTCAGTTCTTTCACACCCATTTCCACACCCTTCTTCTTCTCCTGCGCTCCTCGTGGCGCGGCAATGGCGACAGTTTTGGCGGGAGTCTTGCGGCAGATAGCAGTACACAGTCTTTGCAATAAATCACAGTTCAAACACGTTTCAATCACAATTCCAAGGCACACATGACCTGCTTCTCAGGCTTAAATACGATCCTGTTTGTGACGCCAAGTTGGATCGCCCCCAAACACAGGGCCACGAGTTCTCGGTACCGGGCCTCTCTGGTTCGGTTCTGAAGCTGTCACGGTGGCTAGACCTGGTCCGCGACCATGCTAAGGGGTGCCCAAAGGAGGTGGTGCAGTCTGTCAGGGGTTCGTGATGCCACCTGTGGTGTTCAGTCAGGGTGACCGACGCTGCTGTGGGGTCCGCTGGGGTGATGGAATGGCAGCTGGATGGTATACCTTCCCACAGGTGAAGTATGTCCCCAGGGCTTCCCAGTAAGGTGGATGGTGATGTTGTGAGGTGCAGTCAATAACGAGGACACAAGGTTGCAGTCTCTTTACCTCTTTACTGTAGACTTCAGGATCCTCAATCCAGAGCACGTTTAACAGGGCTATCTGAGACCGGCCGGTCCGATGGGCACTTCCAGAGTTTCCTTCGCAGATGGAAATCGTTGCCTACCACTAGCGCCTGTGTGTTGTAGTCCTACCCTGCTGAGCATTCGGAATAGTCCTCACAACTGCTGTTCTCGTTCGTTCGTTCTCTATAGCTCTCTCTCTTTCTTTAGTTCCAGATGTTACTAGTTTCTCGTCCCCCAGGTATGTTATGGCTAGGACGCACCCGTATGACGGGAAGGCTCGGAGCTCTTTTTTCCGGGACCCTAGAGACGCCCCTCTCCACGCGTTGCCCCTTATGTCTTCGTAGGAAATTTAAGGTAGACAGCCAACCTATAATTAACTGTCCTGCGGAGTTCAAAGTAAGGCCTAGAGTCAATTACTCCCGTGGTGTTCCGGCCACCGGCTACGCGCCTCAGTAAGATGTTGCCTCGGTCTCATGGCACGACTCCTACTGGTACTACTTTGTGCTTGATCTCGTTTACACTGTTCCACAATATCCTTCCCTTCGTGTCTCTTTCTTAGGATTCCGCCGCAAGGTAGTGCAGGCGCGGTTCCGTTACGCTCTGCTCTGTTCGCTAGGAACCTGCCAGGTTCCCACGCCTGACAGTGTCTTCTCCCTGCAAAACCCCTGCCACGGGATGTTGCCTGAATCCAACCCAGTCAGCTTCTGACTAACTTCCTCCCCAACCCCTAGTTTTACCAGTGTGAGGAGTGGCCCAATAAATAAAGCCTTTTTCTCCCCCTAGTGGCTGGAGTGTGAAGTGTAATGTGTTCTGGTGATACCTGGTCAGGAGAACTCCTTTAGTGCCATCAGACGTACCATCACTCCCCTTAGTGGCAGAGTGTCATACTGCAACGACCAGATCTCTGGGGCGCTGCACTAACATTCTACATGAGCAAAAATAATAATTAAAAAAAACAGAGAATTTCAAACTAAAAGTAAACATTTAAAACTAAATAATCAACCCAACAAATTAATAAAAATCTACTGTACTTTCTTAGTAATATTAGTTTTATCCCGGTTTGTATAACAGCAAATAGCCACCATTTCAGTTTCAGTCGAGGTTGCCATATAAATTGTCCATGTTCTTGAATCTTCTTATCTATGCTAGGATACCTGACCAGCTTATACATTAGTATATGAGAGGCAAAAAGAGATGATAGAAGCGACCAGCAGAGAATCGATTTCCAGTCAAATTTCATAAAATTGGCAGATTCCCACGATGTCAGGTGGGCTTCCTCATAATGTCCTGCCGCTTTCATATCACATAGTCTAGAGCAGCTAATCAGGGGAAACTACCACAGCCTGGATAAAAGAGGAGGGCCAGCCAAATAGCACCATTTTATGCTTTTATAGTGTAGGGAATGGAGGTCAGAGCGCACAGCTCACTCCACATAGAGGCATAATCAAAATTGGATTGGATTGTAGCACATTGAAAATCAAAGTGGTAGTCTGTGATACTAAACAAAGATTCAAGTGATAAAGGGAGCTGGTGTACCTGCATAGTTATGTGTCTGTGAATACGTTGATCTGCAGTAACAGCACAGCACCATAATGACAGCATTTCTTTAAATCTTCACACACTGCCACTGCAAAGCAGGAGTGCAGTAGAATTCCCTGTGTCCTAATTTTCTAGCAAACCGGAAGCCTGAGACCCAGGTGTTCTGTGGTATCTGCAGTGGCGTAGGAAAAGGGGGTGCGGGGGGGGCGGGCCGCCCCGGGCGGCACAATGTGGGGGTGGCTATCAGCACGGCTGCGCGCACTCATTCTCTGCTCCTTCCTCCCTGCATAGTGAGGACTGGAGCAGAGCGCTGGCAGTGCGCGCGGCCGTGCAGAGTTGCTGGCTGCAGTGTAGCAGGGGCACACAGTCACACACGCTGTGACTCACCCCCGCACCTGCAGTCAGCAGCAGAAGCTCCGATCCCGCCCCTCCAGCAGCGTCACAGCTCTCACAATGTGAAGAGCCATGGAGGGGCGGGGCTAAATGTCGGGGGCAGAGCCACGGACAAGCAGGAAGAAGAGGCAGAAGGAAATATGAAAATCAGAGCGGGAGACAGAAAAGATGTGAGAACAGAGACAGAAAACAACAGAGAGGCAAGACACAGGTGAGAAGTATATATGTATATATATATATATATATATATATATATATTACATCATTGTCTAAGGGTCACACTTCCGTCTTTCTGTCTGTCCTTCTGTCTTTCTTTCTTTCACGGATATTCATTGGTCGCGGCCTCTGTCTGTCGTCGCTGATTGGTCTCGGCAGCTGCCTGTCATGGCTGCCGCGACCAATCAGCGACGGGCACAGTCCGATTAGTCCCTCCGCTGCAGTCAGTGCCCGGCGCCTGCTCTATACTCCCCACAATCAGCGCCCGCTCCATAATCCCCTCCAGTCACCACTCACACAGGGTTAATAGCAGCGGTAACGGGCCGCGGTGTAACGCACTCCGTTACCGCTGCTATTAACCCTGTGTGTCCCCAACTATTTACTATTGATGCTGCCTATGCAGCATCAAGAGTAAAAATATGTCATGTTAAAAATAATAAAAAAATGAAAAAACCTGCTATACTCACCCTCCATCGCCTTTCCCGCTCCTCGCAACGCTCCAGTGCCCGCTCCATGCAAGCGGCAGCTTCCGGTGCCAAGGATGGTATGTGAGAAGGACCTGCCATGACGTCACGGTCATGTGACCGCAACGTCATCACAGGTCCTGCGCTCATACCAACCCTGGGACTGGAAGCTGCCTCGTGCGATACAGGGCCAGAATTCATCAGAGGGTGAGTATATGTTTATTTTTTATTTTAAGTCTGTATACTACGTGGCTCTGTGCTGTATACTCCATCACTGGGCAATATACTACGTGGCTGGGCAATATACTACGTGACTGGGCAATATACTACGTGGCTGGGCAATATACTATGTGGCTGGGCAATATACTACGTGACTGGGCAATATACTACGTGGCTGGGCAATATGCTACGTGGGCTGTGCAATATACTACATGGCTGTGTTATATACTACGTGGCTGGGCAATATGCTACGTGGGCTGTGCAATATACTACATGGCTGTGTTATATACTACGTGGCTGTGTTATATACTACGTGGCTGTGCTATACGCTATGTGGGCTGTGCTATATACTGCGTGGGCTGTGTTATACACTACGTGGCTGTGCTATATGCTACGTGGGCTGTGTTATATGCTATGTGGGTATGCTATATTTCTCTGCTGTATCTGCATCATGAATCATGCTATGTGTTAAAGGGGGGGCCCACTGAGACTCTTTCGCCCGGGGCCCTCTAAAACCGCGGCCGGCGCTGCAGCTGTTTAACGCTATTGACGTGCGGGCCCGCGCCCGTACGTCAATAGTTAACAACAGCCACCAGCCATTTGGAGGCTGGCAGCTGAAGTCGGCCGCAGCGCACACGTCGACGGCTTCTGACGTCATTGTCAGTCGCCGGCGAGTGCACGCTTCAGCTGCGTGGAGAGAGCAGGAGCGCGGTCAGGTAAGCAGAACTTGTTTTTTTTTTTTGCAGACCCTATCATGTGTGTTGCCCTATTTTTGGTAACCTTTGTGTGTATTGAGCCGAGGGGGGGGGGGGGGGCGCCAAACTCGGGAGCAGCCCCGGGCGGCAAAAGCTCTAGCTACGCCCCTGGGTATCTGGTACCAACATGTTAGCAGGAGAACTTTCAAATCCTGTAATTTGCCATCTGAGATCTCAGCAGATTAGACCTGTTTTCCAGCTCATCCCAAAAGATGCCCAAGTGAACACATTAAACTATTTATCTCATTTCTCAAACTACTGAAAACCAATTTTGCATTGTTGCAGTGCAACCTACCCAGCTAAAAAGGGCCTGATGAGATGCAGTAGGTCTGTAACAATATTTCTGCAAGAATTTTAGGACCCAATGTTTCTTAGCTAAGTATTGTCCAGAGCATCACACTGCCTCTGCCAGATTGACTTCTTTCCATAGAGCATCCTGGTAACATCTCTTCTCCAGGTAAGTGATGCACAAGAACCTGACTGTTTACATGATACTAAAGATAGTGTTTCATCACAGCAGACTACCTTCACATGTTATTTTATGGTACATTCTAATGATTATATGCTGATTTATCATAGCGAGCGTTACATTTTTTTACCAATTTATGCTTCAACAGTTAAGTTCAGTGAGTTTGGACCAGACACTCTATCCTTCAGTTCACCAGTGCCTCAATTCAATATGCTGATAGCTTATCATCATTCCTTGGATCACATTTGGTAGCTACTTACCACAGCATACTGGGAACACCATACAAAGACCTGCTGTTTGGGAGATGCCCTAATGCAGTGGTCTAACAATCATAATTAGTTATCATAACAGCTCTCAGATATTTATGCTTGTCTATATCCAATACATCATCTTTAAAGTTGGCAATATACATTAGATAGCTGTCAGCCAAACAATGTTTTGGCCAGTGGTGGTCAGCCGTCCCTCCCATACAGAAGGGCAATAGTTTGGCTGACCACTCCTGTGTTCTCAATTAGAAAGCCTCAAACTGACACGTTGGCTGGCGGCACATCTCAGGGGGAACGATGCTATTGACAGTCCAAAATCAGACATGAGCGATTCATATTTCCCCTGACTACCAGTTGGCCGGCGGCCCTAGAAACATTAGACCATTACCCATTGATATCAGCTGGTTAAGACAACTTTAGTCTAATATGTAAGGAGATGATTACTTTCTAACATAACCTACTTGTTGACATGTGCCAGCACCACAAAATAAATAAAGGGGCTGTCCATCCAACAAATCAATGCTTGAAAATAATAAGTGATAAACTATTACTTACTTAAAGAAGCCCCTGCCGCTTTAGTGGTGCTTCACTGTAGCTCTTCAGTGTTCCCTGCTCACATGACCACAAAGGCCAATGAGTGGCAGTAGCAATCATGTGTTGTAGGCAGGGCATCACCACTGCAGCACTGTCAAAGAACTTACCTTTTAAAGTGGCAGGGGCTTTAATGGTAATACGTAATGCATTGTCATGCATTAGCTACCTATGGCCGACTTTCTTTTATTGAACAACCCCTTTATTGTTCTTAACTTCACCTATTAGAGGTTTTATTGGTGTAGAAAAAACGTTCTTGTTTTATTTTTCATCACTTGAATTGGTACATGAAACACTTCAAATTCAAGATGAAGTGTCATTCATAGTTTATTCAGACATATTAGTGTTTCTAAAGGAAGATTATGCAGATCAAAAAATTCTGTGAAATTAGACGCCTCCATTTATTCTTCTAATTAAACCTAACCTACAAGGAATATCAGTATCCCAAAAATGATGATAAACGGGGTTACCTCAAAATATGCCATAAATCCAGCCTGCTGTGTATATGGTGCAGCGGGAGCGCCACCAGATGTTGGAGCACCCAATCCATTGTTAGAGGGGTTCGAGAGTGTAAAAGTTCGTCCATAAGCTGGAAATCCGACCATGAGCTTTTCAGGTGCAGCACCATTATTTTTCCAATAATTTAGGGCATAATCCTAAAATATCAGAACAGATGAAAATGTGACAATTCAGTTTATAGATTCTTAATGAATAAGCAGATACGACACTGTGGATCATCAGCTCCTCCTCACAATGCCTTAAGGACACCGTTCTCTCCTGGTTCTCCTCCTATCTCTCCGACTGCTCTTTCACTGTATCTGTTGCTGGTTCCTCCTCCTCTCACCTTCCCCTTACTCTTGGGGTTCCTCAAGGATCAGTCCTAGGCCCTCTCCTTTTCTCTTTGTATACTGCCCCTGTTGGACAAACAATCAGTAGATTTGGGTTCCAGTACCATCTCTATGCTGATGACACCCAATTATACACTTCTGCTCCTGATATCTCACCTGCCTTTTTAGAAAACACCAGAGATTGTCTTACCGCTGTCTTCAACATCATGTCCTCCCTCTATCTGAAACAGAGCCTGTCAAAAACTGAACTTGTGTGTTCTCCCCCTACTAACCTACCTTTGCCTGACATTGCCATCTCCGTGTGTGGGTCAACCATTACCCCCAAGCAGCATGCCCGCTGCCTTGGGGTCATACTTGATTCCGAGATTTCATTCACCCCCCACATCCGATCACTGGCTCTCTCTTGTTATCTGCACCTCAAAAACATTTCTAGAATTTGACCTTTTCTTAAGGTACCTTCACACTGAACGATATCGCTAGCGATCCATGACGTTGCAGCGTCCTGGCTTGCGATATCGTTCAGTTTGACAGGCAGCAGCGATCAGGATCCTGCTGTGATGTCGTTGGTTGCTGCAGAAAGTCCAGAACTTTGTTTCGTCGCTGGACTCCCTGCAGACATCGCTGAATCGGCGTGTGTGACGCCGATTCAGCGATGTCTTCACTGGTAACCAGGGTAAACATCGGGTTACTAAGCGCAGGGCCGCGCTTAGTAACCCGATGTTTACCCTGGTTACCAGCGTAAAAGTTAAAAAAACAAACACTACATACTTACCTTCCGCTGTCTGTCCCCGGCACTGTGCTTTCCTGCACTGGCTGTGAGCGCCGTCCAGCCGGAAAGCACAGCGGTGATGTCACCGCTGTGCTTTCCGGCCGCTGTGCTTACACAGCGCAGAGAAGCAGAACGCCGGGGGACAGACAGCGGAAGGTAAGTATGTAGTGTTTGTTTTTTTTAACTTTTACGATGGTAACCAGGGTAAACATCGGGTTACCAAGCGCGGCCCTGCGCTTAGTAACCTGATGTTTACCCTGGTTACCGGCATTGTTGGTCGCTGGAGAGCTGTCTGTGTGACAGCTCTCCAGCGACCAAACAGCGATGCTGCAGCGATCGACATCGTTGTCGGTATCGCTGCAGCGTCGCTCAGTGTGAAGGTACCTTTACTTTCGACTCTGCAAAAACTTTGTTTCTCTTATTCATTCTTTTCTGGACTATTGTAACTCTCTACTAATTGGCCTCCCTCTCACCAAACTCTCCCCGCTCCAATCTGTCCTGAATGCTGCAGCCAGGATCATATTTCTCAGCAACCGTTATTTCGATGCCTCTTCCTTGTGCCAGTCATTACACTGGTTACCTATCCACTCCAAAACCCAGTACAAACTTATTACCCTTATCCACAAAGCGCTCCATGGCTCAGCACCACCCTACATCTCCTCCCTGGTCTCAGCCTACCACCCTACCCGTGCCCTCCGCTCCACTAATGACCTCAGGTTTGCATCCTCAATAATCAGAACCTCCCATTCCCGTCTCCAAGACTTTACAAGTGCTGCTCCAATTCTTTGGAATGCACTTCCCAGGTTAATACGATTAATCTCCAATCCCCACAGTTTTAAGCGTGCCCTAAAAACGCATTTGTTCAGACTGGCCTACCGCATCAACGCATTAACCTAACTATCCCTGTGTGGCCCATTCAAAAAACTTAAACCATAATCAGGTTCCTCGCATCATGTTCTCATACACTTTATGCAGTTAATAGCCCTCTGTGTCTGTACTGTTACATACTTAGGCTGATGATAGCCGGTTCATGCAGCTTTACATGAACACCTGAGCCTTATGCTATGGCTGGTCCGAACAACGAAAGCAATTGTTACCATCCACCTCTCGTGTCTCCCTTTTTCCTCATAGATTGTAAGCTTGTGAGCAGGGCCCTCATTCCTCTTGGTATCTGGTTTGATCTGTGTTTATTGTTATGCTGTAATGTCTATTGTCTGTACAAGTCCCCTCTATAATGTAAAGTGCTGCGGAATATGTTGGCACTATATAAATAAAAAAATATTATTATTATACATAAGAGATACATAAAAATAACATACCACATTGAAATAGATATAACCACCCTGATCAGCTGGGCCCTGGTAAAGCGGGCTATTCTCTCCTGTAAATCCTTCCCATGATCCTCGCAAATCATATGTCATTACATTAATAAGATCCAAGTACCTGGAGATAAAATGGAACAATGAAGAAAAACTGCACACAATTACCTACCCCAAAGGTAATTAAGGTTTTCTGATTAAATACATTGTAATTCAACCGTAATACACTGCTGTATGTTTTGTTATTCAGAATAGTGCAACTATTGGGCTACTAAAAATGTAGGATTAAATAGAAAGGAATGAGAAGACACATCTTAATGCCTGTTTCTGAGTTGTTGTTTTATGATGTGCATTATGCTAACATTATAGCATGTGTTATTGTTAATTTAAAGAGGACCTTTCACTAGTTTATTTTGGCTGGTTTTTGCTATTATTTTATCTTCGCTACTCCCCTGAATATGCTGTTTTCCTTTTTTTAAAATCCACCCATACAGCTTCAGGCCGGTTTCACACGTCAGTGGCTCCGGTACGTGAGGTGACAGTTTCCTCACGTACCGGAGACACTGACACACGTAGACACATTGAAATCAATGCTTCTGTGCAGATGTCATTGATTTTTTGCGGACCGTGTGTCTGTGTGCCAAACACGGAGACATTTCAGTGTTCGTGGGTGCGCACGGATCACACGGACCCATTAAAGTCAATGGGTCCGTCACCGTGTAAACACCTACCGCACACGGATGCTGTCCGTGTGCCATCCGTGTGCTGTCCGTGTGCGTTTTTCCTGCCATAGGGTTAAAATTGTAAAAATTGTTGCAATACACGGACACGGACACACGGACAGCACACTGACAGCACACAGACCCTAAAAACGTACTCACGGACATCATACGGATCCCACACGGATGGCCTATGTGAGCACACGGACACGGATAACTCCGGTACCGTTTTCTCCGGTACCGGAATTATCTGGACGTGTGAGACTGGCCTCACAGATACAGCATTTCTATTTAGTATTCATTGATATGATCTTTACCAAAGGGGCATTGCTCGCAGGGTAATAAAGCATAATAACAGAGTAGCCAAAAGACTAGAGATGAGCGAATATATTCGGCTTACCAAATAAGCTGCATTTGGAACCCGGCTAACTGGAGCGCTCCGATAATCAGGTGTCCGCAGCTGCATGTGTCACGGCTGTGTGACAGTCACAACATATGCATGGAGCGCCTTCAGAAGACATGCCTCCAGAGAATCCTGCGAGGGGAAAGTGGCTCACAAGATTTTCTGGGGGTGTCTTTAGGCTAATTCTTACACTGTAACCAACACCCCTCTGGTAAAGACCATAAAATTAGTACTAAAAGGGACCATATAACTAGGACTATATGGCAGATAAAGAAACAATTAAATATTCAGGGGAGCTGCGGGGAATAAATACAAAAACTAGCCACATTAACAGCAGATATTCTATAACATTAAATTAATTCTCAGACTACGGAATTTGCATGCATTCAGCAAAATAGATGATTGTGCTGATTCTCAAGAATAGGGCTGAGGTGGAATAACGAAGACAATAAACAAGCATGGTGCCATTTTTGTATAAATATACATTGACCACATTTGCACAGAACCTAATTAGTGACTTATTTTTCAGAAAAAAAAACATACTGAGATAGTTGTGGAATTTGATATCCATTTGCAATGGTGGACTTGCCAGCAGACACAGCAGCAGACATGAGCAGACGAGGTCTATTGGTTTCACTACCTTCCTGCACAAATGCCGCATTCATTTCCTAAAATGCAGAAATATAAGGAACAATACTCCTATTGTTTACTTTTCCATTACATTACATTTTGTTTGCCGTGTCAAAATACTTAATGTAAGGGTACCGTCACACAGTGCAATTTTCATCGCTACGACGGTACGATCCGTGACGCTCCAGCGTCGTAACAATATCGCTCCAGCGTCGTAGACTGCTGTCACACTTTGCAATCTACGACGCTGGAGCGATAATTTCATGACGTATGTGCGATGTAGAAGCCGTTGGTTACTATGCGCACATCGTATACGATATATGTTACACCATGCAATCATGCCGCCACAGCGGGACACTAGACGACGAAAGAAAGTTTCAAACGATCTGCTACGACGTACGATTCTCAGCGGGGTCCCTGATCGCAGGAGCGTGTCAGACACTGCGATCTCGTAACTATATCGCTCGAACGTCACGAATCGTGCCGTCGTAGCGATCAAAATTGCACTGTGTGACGGTACCCTAAGTGTAACACAAGTGTGAATCTCATAAGTGTAGACAACAAATAATTTCACCTGTAGCAAAACAGAAAACTGTTGCTGAGTTTGTGGTGGGCTGCCTCTGTCTGAGTCACCAGGATACTCCCAGTCAATGTCCAATCCATCAAACCCATACTGTCTTAGAAATTTAATGACAGAGGTGATGAATGTCTGACGGTTCGCTGAACTGGATACCATGGCATTAAACCTGTAGGAAGAAAGAAATCCTTAAAATTAGAGATGAGTGAATCGATTTGATCCATATTGAATTTGTTTATTTGTTTTTTGGAAATTGCTGAACTTGGCAAATTCAAACAATTTGCATATCACTTCGCTACTATTATACACATTGCAGCAATTTGCAGAATCTAAAAAGCAAACTAGTAATTCAAAGAGATTTGCTATTTTAAAGGGATCACATAAACTGGGGGAGGTGCCCCATAATGCCTTTGCAGCTGTCACAAACATGATCTAACACAGCGAATCAAGGAAGGCTGTCATAGCCTGTATAAAAGTAGAAACAGGAAAGGCAGCAGACATTTTGTGGTGAATCCGATTCTTGAGCATGCATCACCAGTGCTCTTAGCTTAGCCATAGACATAAGGAGAGAAAGCCAAAAAATTGGACTAATTATTCAGATAGTGTTTTTGACAGCTCAACAGTCAATATTAGGGTGTGAGGAAAAGAGAATAGTGTCATACAAATATTTGACTCTAACTAAAGGCTTTGCAGTACTTCTGAATTGCAGCAAATAGTTTTGCCACAAACCAAACTTTTAGCAAAACCTAAATTTATGTATATTTAAAAAACATTTGCTTATTTCTACGTGTAACGATAAAGCACGACATACACACAACATTGTATAACGTTATTATTTAGGTAATGTCACCATATTTCCAAGCAGGGTGTCCCACCTACCAGTCAGAGCAGAGAGCTACAACCAATACATCAATCTACAAAGGCCAGTGTGTGGTACTACACTTCTTTGGCGTTTTCAAATTTAGGTCTGTATATCTACCACAACAATTCCAAAAAAGTTGGGACAATGTGGAAAATGTAATAATTAAAATAAATAATTTCAAAATCTGTTAATGTCATATTTTATTCAGAACATAGCACACATATTAGAAGACAAAAGTGAGATATTTTTCTTTTTCATTTGAAAAAAAAAAGGTAACCTTTCACCACTTTGAGCATGTTAAACTAGCCACATTGATGGAGTAGTTGCTGGAGAGCTAAGTAAAGTTTTTATTTTACAATTTCTCCTCTCCTATGTGGATATATTAGCTTGCAAAATTTAGGTTATAATTTGATAAGCCCAACTGGGTATTACCAGAGATTTGTCTCAGAGGACAATTGCTTCTACCCCTGCATGACTATATGTAAAATCGTCATTAAAACCCATCCTGCGCGATAATATAGGTGAATTTAATGAAAATGTAGAATCCCTGTGGGTGGAGATAAGGGGAGGGGGAAAAAATAATAAATTACTGATAGGGGTTTGTTATAAATCTCCAAAAATAATGGAAGCAATGGAGAATATCCTCGTAAAGCAAATAGATGAAGCTGCGACTCAAGGAGAAGTCATTATTATGGGGGACTTCAACTACCCTGAAATAGATTGTGGAACAGAAACCTGCAGTTCCAGCAAAGGTAATCGGTTTTTGACAACTATGAGAGACAATTACCTTTCACAACTGGTTCAGGACCCAACAAGAAAGGGGGGCACTGCTAGACCTAATATTAACCAACAGGCCAGACCGCATATCAAATATAAGGGTTGGGGGTCACTTGGGAAATAGCGATCACAAAATAATAAGTTTTCATGTATCCTTTAAAAAGATGTGTAGTAGAGGGGTTACAAGGACACTAAACTTCAGGAGGGCAAATTTCCAACGGATGAGAGAGGATCTTGGTGCAATTAACTGGGACGATATCCTGAGACACAAAAATACACAAAGAAAATGGGAGACGTTTATTAGCATCCTGGATAGGACCTGTGCACAGTATATACCGTATGGGAATAAACATACTAGAAATAGGAGGAAACCAATATGGCTAAATAGAACTGTAAGGGGCACAATAAGTGACAAAAAGAAAGCATTTAGAGAATTAAAGGAAGTAGGTAGTGAGGAGGCATTAAATAAATACAGAAAATTAAATAAATTCTGTAAAAAGCAAATCAAGGCAGCAAAGATTGAGACAGAGAGACTCATTGCCAGAGAGAGTAAAAATAATCCTAAAATGTTCTTTAACTACATAAATAGTAAGAAACTAAAAAATGATAGTGTTGGCCCCCTTAAAAATAGTCTGGGTGAGATGGTGGATGAGGATGAGGAAAAAGCCAATATGCTAAATGACTTTTTTTCATCAGTATTTACACAAGAAAATCCCATGGCAGACAAAATGTCTAGTGATAAAAATTCCCAATTAAATGTCACCTGCTTAACCCAGCAGGAAGTGCGGCGGCGTCTAAAAATCACTAAAATTGACAAATCTCCGGGCCCGGATGGGATACACCCTCGAGTACTGCAGGAATTAAGTACAGTCATTGATAGACCATTATTTTTAATCTTTAAAGACTCCATAATAACAGGGTCTGTGCCACAGGACTGGCGTATAGCAAATGTGGTGCCAATATTCAAAAAGGGAACAAAAACTGAACTCGGAAATTATAGGCCAGTAAGCTTAACCTCTACTGTGGGTAAAATCCTGGAGGGCATTCTAAGGGACGCTATACTGGAGTATCTGAAGAGGAATAACCTCATGACCCAGTATCAGCACGGGTTTACTAGGGACCATTCATGTCAGACTAATTTGATCAGTTTCAATGAAGAGGTAAGTTCCGGATTGGACCAAGGGAACCCAGTGGATGTAGTGTATATGGACTTTTCAAAAGCTTTTGATACGGTGCCACACAAAAGGTTGATACATAAAATGAGAATAATGGGGATAGGGGAAAATATGTGCAAGTGGGTTGAGAGCTGGCTCAGGGATAGGAAACAAAGGGTGGTTATTAATGGAGCACACTCGGACTGGGTAGCGGTTAGCAGTGGGGTACCACAGGGGTCAGTATTGGGCCCTCTTCTTTTTAACATATTTATTAATGACCTTGTAGGGGGCATTCAGAGTAGAATTTCAATATTTGCAGATGACACTAAACTCTGCAGAGTAATCAATACAGAGGAGGACAATTTTATATTACAGGAGGATTTATGTAAACTAGAAGCTTGGGCTGATAAATGGCAAATGAGCTTTAATGGGGATAAATGTAAGGTCATGCACTTGGGTAGAAGTAATAAGATGTATAATTATGTGCTTAATTCTAAAACTCTGGGCAAAACCGTCAATGAAAAAGACCTGGGTGTATGGGTGGATGACAAACTCATATTCAGGGGCCAGTGTCAGGCAGCTGCTACAAAGGCAAATAAAATAATGGGATGCATTAAAAGAGGCATAGATGCTCATGAGGAGAATATAATTTTACCTCTATACAAGTCACTAGTTCGACCACACTTATAATACTGTGCACAGTTCTGGTCTCCGGTGTTTAAGAAAGACATAGCTGAACTAGAGCGGGTGCAGAGAAGAGCGACCAAGGTTATTAGAGGACTGGGGGGTCTGCAATACCAAGATAGGTTATTACACTTGGGGCTATTTAGTTTGGAAAAACGAAGACGAAGGGTTGATCTTATTTTAATGTATAAATATATGCGGGGACAGTACAAAGACCTTTCTGATGATCTTTTTAATCATAGACCTGAAACAGGGACAAGGGGGCATCCTCTGCGTTTGGAGGAAAAAAGGTTTAAGCATAATAACAGACACAGATTCTTTACTGTAAGAGCAGTGAGACTATGGAACTCTCTGCCGTATGATGTTGTAATGAGTGATTCATTACTTAAATTTAAGAGGGGACTGGATACCTTTCTGGAAAAGTATAATGTTACAGGGTATATACACTAGATTCCTTGAAAGGGCGTTGATCCAGGGAACTAGTCTGATTGCCGTACGTGGAGTCGGGAAGGAATTTTTTTCCCCAATGTGGAGCTTACTCTTTGCCACATGGGGTTTTTTTTTGCCTTCCTCTGGATCAACATGTTAGGGCATGTTAGGTTAGGCTATGGGTTGAACTAGATGGACATATAGTCTTCCTTCAACCTTAATAACTATGTAACTATGTAACTATGACGTTGACCAATCATAAGCAGGTAGCAACACACAGAGGAAAAAAAGAACATGTTTGTCTGCCTCATTAATCTCTGCAGCTATTGTATAGAGGCACAGCAGAGCTAAGTTATGTATTATTACAAAACCTTCTAGATGTGTAAATCTAGAAGTGGACAACAGAGTGCACAATAGGGTGATACCCTACAGAGGGAGAGCAGGAGAGTACTGGTTATGCTCACCTGATGGAGTTGTGACAGGCACAACTCCTATGTAGGCATGAAGTAAAACAGCTGCTGCTATCACATGGCGGGGGATAAATCCTCCAGGAGATATTGGATCCATTTAGATGAACACATAGGTGGGCTGCACTGCTTTTCAAGAGATAATAACCAATGTCATTTGTTTTTTTTTCACTTGAAAAAGATGGCATTGAGACGTGTTGTGAATAAAAAGCCTTTTTTATTATCATCTCTGAGAATTGATTTACTCCAGCAGCACAGCCCACCTACATGTTCATGCAACTGGATTCAAACTCCTCCAGATCTCATCTCTCCGCAGTGTGGGGGAATGGTGAGAGCTCACAGCACTGTGAGCTGAGATATGGAAGTTTTAAATGTATTAAAATTATTAGTATATTATATTGGTTTCAGTATATTTAATTTGGTATATCAATGCTGTAAATATAATAATAAATAACATATCCTTTAATCACATTGGTTGTAAAGACTAGAACAAATAATTAAGGGTATGTGTGCACAAAGTCTTTTTCCAGCTAAATCAGCCAGGAACTGGCCTATAACGCACTAAAAATGCAAATAAGAATGAACATAATGTACAGCAATGTCAAAAAGACTTAATGTGTGTAAGCTAAATCTTTTGTTACTTGTTTTTAGAGTTTAGCGAATTTGCTCTGGTCCCTGCTTATTCTGCAAGCTGTAGCGCTTACTGAGTAAGCTGCAGAGGGAACCCGGATACATAGAGCGTGGCAGCCGATCAGCAGTCCGGCGCTGCAGCTGCATGTGTCACAACTGTGTGATGGTCACTGCACATGCTTGGAGGGCCTGTGTGTTGGGCCCTCCATGCATGTATTGTGACTGTCACACAGCCATGACACATGCACCTGCAGTGCCGATTAGCTGGCGCCATCCAGCAAGCCGGGTTTCCTCTGCAGCTTATTCGGTAAGCGCTATAACTTGCTCAATTTGCTCAACTTTAGTTGTTTTAACCACTTCAGGCTTCAGAAGATGTGAAGTGGATAAAGAAAGTGACCGGTCCATTGTTCAGGCTGCTTTTTGCTTGGAAGCTGTTACTATGATATGTATAATTGAAAAAATCACAACAGGAGCAAAAGACATCAGAAAAGACAATCTTGAGGGAAAGACATTTTCTTGAAGTGCTTCAAAAACAATGGTGGAACAGAAGCATCTAAAAGATGCCACGTGCCCATCACTGAAGGGCATAACGAGGTATGATTGTTTTGGCTGAATATACAGCTTTGGGGAGGCATTGGCTCTCCCTATTTATCACAGTTGTTTTGAGTCTTGCTCCAGTGGAAAAGTAATGCAAACTATGTCTCAGAGAATGAAAGAAAACTACCATTTATTGGAACTAGCTATCTATAAGTCAATGTGAGAACCTTTATAACAAGATGTAATCATGGCCAGGGATGAATCCCAAGCCATGAAACTCATAAACAGACATTTTGGGGGCTTGCCCCTTGTCAATGTAAAGCATGGTCAGACTGGCTGAATAAGGCACCTATGATGCACCTTTGGGGAAGGACTGAATATACAATAGAATAGACACTGAGAAAAGAATTGTGTTTTACTATTACCCAGAAGTTCCATAGTTCCAGCCACCAACAGAGAGAAGAGTTTTCAGTTCACTGTTGCTACAAACAAGAAAAATAATGCAAGTTACATAAAGTTAATAATAATATAGGACTATACAAGTCTGAACTGCTACACTAAATGTATTGTATATACTAAATGCTATAGTTACATGAGCAGAGCCTCAGTGCTGGCTGTAACCCAGATGACTACATATTTGTACACTACTGTTTGCTCAATGTAGAGAAGTTTTGGAAGATTATGCTCATTTGTCCAAAAGTGTTGGAACTTAATATATATGATATCTGGCAATATTTAAATTGCAATAGTACATGACACCAAAAGTGTCTAAATGTATTTGAGTAACAGCTGATCTGCGGTACCCAGAAGCATATGGTAAACCGTGGTGTCTCCGGTAACAACTGATCGGTGGGTATGCCAAGTCTTGAACACCCAACAATTGCTTATTGATAACTTATCCTAGAGATAGGTCATTAATATCAAAGGTTTGGAAAACCCATTTAAACACAATTTTGTTTTTCTAATATAAAAAGATCTTTTTTAGAACAATTCTCTTTTACTTAAAAAAATAGTAATAGTAATAATAGTGCTGCCAGAACATGGAAGAGATTATGACGTTTCTGCGTAAGTTAAACTCTATAATAAAATCTTTGGGGCAGATTTATTAAGACTGGCATTGCCCATGCCAGTCTTAAAATAGGTCTCGCTGGTGTATGATGTGCTGAATTCATTAAGAGACCCAAGCACCTTAATTAATTTGGCGCATCTTCTTTGTGGTGGGCGCCTCCATGCTCCTCGCCAAAAAATCTACTCCAGTCAATGACTTTAGTAGCATTTCTGGCATAGGAAATGTGGACACCTTTAGGCCGGCTTCACACTTGCGAGTTTTACGGACGTAAGAGCGCAGAAACTACGTCCGTAAAACTCGCAAAAAATACGGCACAATTATTCTCTATGCCTCTGCTCCTCTCTGCCGTATTTTACTGATCAGTATTATACGGCTTTCTACGGCCGTACAAAATCGCAGCATGCTGCGTTTGTCACCGTACTGCGCAAGAAATACGCCAATGAAAGTCTATGGAAGCGTGAAAAATACGGATTACACACGGACAAGCAGTGTGACTTGCGAGAAATACGCAGCGCTGTTAGAGAGAAAAGCCGGCAATTCAGTGCGGTGTACAGTAAAATCACACTGACAGCTTACAGTAGAATAGGTAGAATAAATGTCTACACATAGAATAGGTATATATATATATATATATATATATATATGTCAGTAGACACATATATGTATATATATTAATATTTTTTCCAGCGCTATACAGCTTGAAACCCGGTAATTCAATTACCGGCTTTTTCCTTCTCCTTCCTAAAACCCGACATGATTTGAGACATGGTTTACATACAGTAAACCATGTCTTCTCTCCATTTTTTTTGCAGATTCCACACTACTAATGTCAGTAGAGTGTATCTGCCAAATTTGGCCGTTCTAGCTCTTAAAATAAAGGGTTAAATGGCGGAAAAAATTGGCGTGGGCTCCCGCGCAATTTTCTCCGCCAGAGTAGTAAAACCAGTGACTGAGGGCAGATATTAATAGCCTGGAGAGGGTCCATGGTTATTGCCCCCCCCCTGGCTAAAAATATCTGCCCCCAGCCACCCCAGAAAAGGCACATCTGTAAGATGCGCCTATTCTGGCACTTGGCCACTCTCTTCCCATTCCCGTGTAGCGGTGGGATATGGGGTAATGAAGGGTTAATGCCACCTTGCTATTGTAAGGTGACATTAAGCCTAATTCATAATGGAGAGGCGTCAATTATGACACCTATCCATTATTAATCCAATTGTAGTAATAATAATAATCTAATAATCTTTATTTTTATATAGCGCTAACATATTCCGCAGCGCTTTACACACATTATCGTCACTGTCCCGGTTGGGGCTCACAATCTAAATTCCCTATCAGTATGTCTTTGGAATGTGGGAGGAAACCGGAGTGCCCGGAGGAAACCCACGCAAACACGGAGAGAACATACAAACTCTTTGCAGATGTTGTCCTTGGTGGGATTCGAACCCAGGACTCCAGCGCTGCAAGGAAAGTAAAGGGTTAAATAAAACACAAACACATTATTTAAAATTATTTTAATGAAATAAAAACAATGGTTGTTTGAGTATTTTATTCTACGCCCAATCCAGTGACTGAAGACCCTCGTTCTGTGAAAGAAATAACATAATAAACCAACAATATACTTACCCTCCACAGATCTGTAACGTCCAACGATGTAAATCCTTCTGAAGGGGTTAAAACATTTTGCAGCAAGGAGCTTTGCTAATGCAATGCTACTCCTCGCTGCAAAACCCCGGGGAATGAGTCTAAATATAGATCAATGAGCTATATTTAGCTTCATTTGCGGTGAGGCGCCCTCTGCTGGCTGTTCATAGATCGTGGGAAATTACCTAGAAGGCTCCCAGGCTTTCTAGGAAAGTTCCCACGATCTATGAACAGCCAGCAGAGGGCGCCTCACCGCAAATGAAGCTAAATATAGCTCATTGATCTATATTTAGACTCATTCCCCGGGGTTTTGCAGCGAGGAGTAGCATTGCATTAGCAAAGCTCCTTGCTGCAAAATGTTTTAACCCCTTCAGAAGGATTTACATCGTTGGACGTTACAGATCTGCGGAGGGTAAGTATATTGTTGGTTTATTATGTTATTTCTTTCACAGAACGAGGGTCTTCAGTCACTGGATTGGGCGTAGAATAAAATACTCAAACAACCATTGTTTTTATTTCATTAAAATAATTTTAAATAATGTGTTTGTGTTTTATTTAACCCTTTACTACAATTGGATTAATAATGGATAGGTGTCATAATTGACGCCTCTCCATTATTAATTAGGCTTAATGTCACCTTACAATAGCAAGGTGGCATTAACCCTTCATTACCCCATATCCCACCGCTACACGGGAATGGGAAGAGAGTGGCCAAGTGCCAGAATAGGCGCATCTTACAGATGTGCCTTTTCTGGGGTGGCTGGGGGCAGATATTTTTAGCCAGGGGGGGGCCAATAACCATGGACCCTCTCCAGGCTATTAATATCTGCCCTCAGTCACTGGCTTTACTACTCTGGCGGAGAAAATTGCGCGGGAGCCCACGCCAATTTTTTCCGCCATTTAACCCTTTATTTTAAGAGCTAGAACAGCCAAATTTGGCAGATACACTCTACTGACATTAGTAGTGTGGAATCTGCAAAAAAAATGGAGAGAAGACATGGTTTACTGTATGTAAACCATGTCTCAAATCATGTCGGGTTTTAGGAAGGAGAAGGAAAAAGCCGGTAATTGAATTACCGGGTTTCAAGCTGTATAGCGCTGGAAAAAATATTAATATATATACATATATGTGTCTACTGACATATATATATATATATATATATATATATATATATATATATATATAGACAGTATATATATATTTTTTTTTCTTTTTGGGACACATGGATCACTTCTATAGCGGTATGTTGGTTTTGCAAGTCTGCGAGAAAACCACGCAGTACGGATGCCATACGGATTACATACGGAGGATGCCATGCGCAAAAAACGCTGACACACCCTGCCTACGGAGGAGCTACGGACCACTATTTTCGGGACATTTCAGCGTATTACGGCCGTAATATACGGACCGTATTTTCATACGCTGAGTGTGAAGCCGGCCTTACTGAATTAGACAAGCGAGCATATCCACTCCGTATTCTGTCCCATCTCTTCCCCAACTCCACCCATTTTTATGAAATTGCTTCAAAAGTCACACATTTTTTGTGCAACTACATATTGCACAACATTTTGATGACTTTTTAAAAGTATTTTACAACAGTTTTCAAAACAAATTGGTGATGAATTGGGCCCTATGTAGTAAACAGCTTCCTTACCCCTTCAGAATGATTTGGAAAATGGGAAGCCAACATTGTTTTACTTACATGGAACCTATCACCAGGTTTTTCACAATATAAGGTAGGGCCAGCACCTGTAAGCTCTCTGTTACAGCATGCTAGAAATGTGTATATATATATATATATATATATATATATATATATATATATATATATATATATATATATTGTATATACAGTATTCCCCAGTTAGCTGTACCTAACACACAAAAACTTGCTTTTATTATACTCATCTATGGGGCAGTCTAGTCCGATAGGTGTCACTGGTCTTGATCCGGCAATTCTTCTCTTCTTGCGATCAACGTTCTTCCTTCTTGCTTCATGAGGATGAAATGTCCTACATCATCCAAACAGTGTCCTCCATCGCACTTCTGCGCAGGCGTACTTCTCTCTGCCCTGCCGAGGTCAGCGCAAAGTACTGCATGCACCGGCGCACTTTGGCCCTTCACCATGCATGTGCATTACAGTACTTTGCTCTGCCCTCGGCAGGGCAATGAGAAGTATGCCTACAGAGAAGCATGATGGAGGACACTGTGGATGACGCTGCTTTTATAGTCAGTCACTTTGGAACAATGATAAGAAGTAGGCCAGGTCAAGCTCCTGACCCTGCTTTCGGCCTGTTTTTTATGACGCTGTACTGCAATAATTATTAGTCGTGTAATTCCATATCACTGTTACAAATTTCTTACAAAACCTAAGATGTTTTTCCTCACCTGACATTTTCTCCGACCACACCCTGTCACCTACTGTGTGCCATCTCATTTATGTTCCCCCTGCCACTGTGCCCATTTGTCTTTATGTGGCCTGGCCAAACTGCCAATTCCCTCCAACCACTGCCACCCTTTCTTTGCAGTCAAAATTGAAGGAGGCTGTCTTACAGAAAAAGTAGAGGAACCAACATCCGTATGTGGTAAAATCCATAGATTTTTATTAAAGATATTACAAAAAATACATGGATCATAAAAGCACCATAAAAGAAGGAGCTGACACTACTACACATTTCAGGTCAATGCGGCCCTTAGCTATAGCATCAATAAACCAACTACACAAAGGGCTATATATAGTGAAATAGACATTATTGATAACACTTGTTAGACTACACATTAAAACTAAGGAGACAATTTCTAAGACAGTGCAATGGGGCTGGAAGTCTTGAAGACTCGGGAGCAAGGAGCAACAGTATCAGTGTATTTGTCTAGGCAGGGGTCGGTCTGGGGACTCAAATCATTTTGGGATCTGGTTACAAGTCTGGATTCATTTTGTGGACAGGAATCTGAATTAATTGAGAGATGACGTGTGTGCTGCTTATGAGGAGAAATCAGAGAGTCCATCGAAGTCTGCCATGTGAGAGAGATACTAGAGCCTGCAGGGCCAGAAGCAGCAGCATGCACACTGTTTTGGTGCACTGTATAAGCAGGAACTTTAGTGCAATGTTTTTTTAAAACATTTTCCTACAATTCACAGATTATCCCTTTTGGTTCCCTATTGTGCCAGCACCCATTAGTCTCCCACATACTCCTCTGAGACCATTTTCATTCCCATTATGCACCCCTTCCCCAGACACACACCCATTATATGGGGCCCAGATTTGCAGCTCCGGATAGCCATATGCAAATACACAGACATGCTTTGCATTCTTTCGACACAATACGATTTGTTTTCTTTTTCACTCTCTGGAGTAATAAAACATTGTCTTTTCTGGTGCTGGCCTATTTTTATAGCCAGGAGAACTCAATAAAACAAGTAAGATAACAAAAGAGCTCTTGGTTCTTATTGTATAATATGGCTAACACACGGCTAATGAGCAGCTGTCATGGATAATCCTAGGACTGATCAACTCTTTATATACTCATAGGCACCAATTTATTGGAAACCCCAATATCCTGACTGATTAAATGACATAATCATATAACAAAGTAATCATCAGTGTTTCCTAAATAAATATACCTCTAAATGGGACTCGAGAAATGAAAGCAATTACGGAAGAAAGGTACTCACTACTTCTTGAGGGAATTTAAGGAAGCATAGAGTTGCGGATCATTCCACTCAAATGTCTGGATCTGGTTGTTGGTCATTGTGGCAAAAGCATAAATCACATGAGTACACATGCAAGGATCAACATTATCAGGCATATATGTGGCGGGACTAGGGTAGTACTGAGCCCAGTTGGTAAAGTAACAAACCAACTTGACAGATGAGCCTGGCAAGGAGAACATTACAATAATCAATTAAATAAATTAGTACAACAAAAACAATAAAATACTATATAAAAACACATTAATACCTAAACATATATAACTGTATCTGTATGAATGTACACCAATGTACCGTATTTGTCTCTCTGAAGACTAGTACTGAGATCCTGCAATGAGAGCATTAGAACCTTACTCCATCATGGCTGGAGTGATCGCTCAGGTGCTAGAGCTCGTTCATTTTAATAGGAATAAGCCCTACAGAAAATGTAGTAGATCTCGCAATAAAAAGACCAGAACTCAGAGTAATCTGATAATGGAGAAGAAAATCTGTGGAATAACATGGACTTACCTAACTGCACATGCAGTAGGAAGGTGAAACCTGCAGAAAATAGATGGGGAAAGATTAAGTGAATAGTATAAGCCACTTTTACTGTACTCAGTGACAGAGTAAAATTGAAAGAAACTCACAGGTGAAAAGCAGGAATTTGTTCATCTTGATTCCTGAAATAAATCCATTGACAGGAGTAGCTCTCTTATATAGATATCTGTCACCTCCACTTTGTCCCAGACACGCGCTCTACAAATGATATCAAAGATAAATAAAAGATACAGTTACCTACAGTGTAACACTGACTCTTTTGTATTTCGGGCCATAAGGTGACTTTAGCACACAGAAATTAAATTGGATGCAACTCAATACAAATATTCCATTGGGCACTAGAAGTATTTGAGTTACTAAACTCATACTGGGAGGTGAGTAATCATTAGTTATATAATAGAAAGTACCCTTCAAGGATTGTACCTATGTAAGAAAGGAAAGACTCAGAATAAGGGGGAGGTAAAATAAGCAACCACCAAGAGCGCAGCTGGTTGTACATACAGAAACGTTCCATATAGTGACATACTAGCAGCATAGTGCTTCAGTATGACAGAGACAGAGAGAACGTACCGAATGTTTGTCTAGTAACTAGAGATGAGCCGTGTTCGAGTCGAACTGTTCGCCAATTTCAAACTCGAGCTGTTTAGGGCGGTGTTCCAGTCATTAGACGAACTTGAACAATTTGCTTAAAATTCGGCTGTTCGAGTCTCTGTTCGATAACTGTTCGTTCACCAAAAGCCTAACTTGATTTTCACATTAAAACTGTTTATCATTGTTAATAGACTGTTTCAGTGTATAGTGGGCGGGGGGGGGGATAGATCTGTGCTGAAATAATGCCGATCTCCTTTTTTTTTTCCTGCATTTACAGTGGGGCGGTGCAGTCTCTCAGCCTATCAGCAGTGCACACACACAGCAATGTGCATGTGATGCACACAAGCAAGGGCATGTGTCATTGGCTGTGTATGTCACATGTCATTGCCCTATTGGAACCAGCTATTTTCCCCGTCGCCAACATTTCCTCACTGCTGCAGCTTAGTGCTAGACGGCACTGCTGCTGCTGTGGGCGCTATACAGTCTAAGAGTCTTTTTTGCAAGTGAATTTTCTGAGAGATAGGTTTAGGGAGTCGGGAGTCGGGACTAGTTGTAATATCAGCCCTTTTCAGGGTAGGTTACAGTAGTTCCTAGCACTTTTTTCCAGGCAGGTCTGTGCCAGTGCTGTGCAAGTGTTTGTCACAGCATTTGGTGTAATCTAGCTCAGCCAATCCTTTTGGGCTCGTAGCATTGTCTGGTAGTCATCTGAGTAGCCCACCTGTGAAGCTAGCTACACTGCCTGTGTATCTAAATTTTTACTGCATCTAACCCAGTAAATCGTTTTGGGATTAGTAGCAGTGTCTGCACGTCAGCAGAGTAGCCTGCCTGTGAGGCTACACCACCTGTAAATCTAAATTTTTACTGCATCTAACTCAGTAAATCGTTTTGAGCCTAGGAGCAGTGACTGCATGTCAGCGGAGTAGCCTGCCTGTGAAGCTACACCGTCTGTGTATCTAAATTTTTACTGCATCTAACTGAGTAAATCGTTTTGGGGCTAGGAACAGTGTCTGCACGTCAGCGGAGTAGCCCGCCTGTGAAGCTAGCTACACCACTTGTGTATCTAAATTTTTACTGCATCTAATCCAGTAAATCGTTTTGGGATTAGTAGCAGTGTCTGCACGTCAGCGGAGTAGTCCACTGTTGTGAATTCTGTTGTCGGGCTCCCTCCTGTGGTCATAAATGGTACTTCAGCTGGTTCTGTCCATGGACTTCCTCTGGTGGGTGTTTGTTATGAACAGGTAATTCAGAACCACAATGGACCTTGAAGTTCAGAGCACACAAAGTGACCTGACAATTACCAAAAACATAGGACGAGCTCTGAGACGTGGGAACTCTGCTGACTGCAATCCCAAATCCTATCCAACCACACTAAAGGTAGCCGTGGAGCGCTCCTGACCAGACCTATGCGCCTCGAGCACAGCCTGAGAAACTAGCTAGCCCTAAGAAAGAAAAATAAGCCTAGCTTGCCTCAGAGAAATACCCCAAAGGAAAAGGCAGCCCCCCACATATAATGACAGTGAGTTGAGATGAAAATACAAACGCAGAGATGAAATAGATTTAGCAAAGTGAGGCCCAACTTACTGAACAGACCGAAGATAGGAAAGATTGCTTTGCGGTCAACACAAAACCCTACAAATAACCATGCAGAGGGGGCAAAAAGACCCTCCGCACCGACTAACGGTACGGAGGTGCTCCCTCTGCGTCCCAGAGCTTCCAGCAAGCAAGAAAAACCAATATAGCAAGCTGGACAGAAAAAATAGCAAACAAAAATAACACAAGCAAAACTTAGCTTATGCAGGAGAGACAGGCCACAGGAACGATCCAGGAGAAAGCAAGACCAATACTAGAACATTGACTGGAGGCCAGGATCAAAGCACTAGGTGGAGTTAAATAGAGCAGCACCTAACGACTTAACCTCATCACCTGAGGAAGGAAACTCAGAAGCCGCAGTACCACTCTCATCCACCAAAGGAAGCTCATAGACAGAACCAGCCGAAGTACCACTCACGACCACAGGAGGGAGCTTGGCCACAGAATTCACAACAGTACCCCCCCCCTTGAGGAGGGGTCACCGAACCCTCACCAGAGCCCCCAGGCCGACCAGGATGAGCCACATGAAAGGCACAAACCAGATCGGCAGCATGGACATCAGAGACAAAGACCCAGGAATTATCTTCCTGACCATAACCTTTCCACTTAACCAGATACTGGAGTTTCCGTCTCGAAACACGAGAATCCAAAATCTTCTCCACTATATACTCCAACTCCCCTTCAACCAAAACCGGAGCAGGAGGATCAATAGATGGAACCACAGGTGCCACGTATCTCCGCAACAATGACCTATGGAACACGTTATGGATGGAAAAAGAAGCTGGAAGAGTCAAACGAAAAGACACAGGATTAAGAACCTCAGAAATCCTATATGGACCAATGAAACGAGGCTTAAACTTAGGAGAGGAAACCTTCATAGGAATATAACGAGATGACAACCAAACCAAATCCCCAACACGAAGTCGGGGACCCACACAGCGCCTGCGGTTAGCGAAACGTTGAGCCTTCTCCTGGGACAAAGCCAAATTGTCCACTACATGAGTCCAAATCTGCTGCAACCTATCCACCACAGTATCCACACCAGGACAGTCCGAAGACTCAACCTGCCCTGAGGAGAAACGAGGGTGGAACCCAGAATTGCAGAAAAACGGCGAAACCAAAGTAGCCGAGCTGGCCCGATTATTAAGGGCGAACTCAGCCAAAGGCAAAAAGGACACCCAATCATCCTGATCAGCAGAAACAAAACATCTCAGATATGTTTCCAAGGTCTGATTGGTTCGTTCAGTCTGGCCACTTGTCTGAGGATGGAAAGCCGAGGAAAAAGACAAATCAATGCCCATCCTAGCACAAAAAGCTCGCCAAAACCTCGAAACAAACTGGGAACCTCTGTCAGAAACGATGTTCTCTGGAATGCCATGTAAACGAACCACATGCTGGAAAAACAATGGCACCAAATCAGAGGAGGAAGGCAATTTAGACAAGGGCACCAAATGGACCATCTTAGAGAAGCGATCACAAACCACCCAAATGACCGACATTCTTTGAGAGACGGGGAGATCCGAATTAAAATCCATAGAGATATGTGTCCAAGGCCTCTTCGGGACCGGCAAGGGCAAAAGCAACCCACTGGCACGAGAACAGCAGGGCTTAGCCCGAGCACAAATCCCACAGGACTGCACGAAAGAACGCACATCCCGCGACAGAGACGGCCACCAAAAGGATCTAGCCACCAAATCTCTGGTAACAAAGATTCCATGATGACCACCCAACACCGAACAATGAACCTCAGAGATAACTTTATTCGTCCACCTATCAGGGACAAACAGTTTCTCCGATGGGCAACGGTCAAGTCTATTAGCCTGAAATTTTTGCAGCACCCACCGCAAATCAGGGGAGATGGCAGACAAAATTACCCCCTCTTTGAGAACACCCGCCGGCTCAGGCAAACCCGGAGAATCGGGCACAAAACTCCTAGACAGGGCATCCACCTTCACATTTTTAGAGCCCGGAAGGTACAAAACCACAAAGTCAAAACGGGAGAAAAACAGCGACCAACGATCCTGTCTAGGATTCAACCGTTTGGCAGACTCGAGATAAGTCAAGTTCTTGTGATCAGTCAAGACCACCACGCGATGCTTAGCTCCTTCAAGCCATTGACGCCACTCCTCGAATGCCCACTTCATGGCTAGCAACTCTCGATTGCCAACATCATAATTTCGCTCAGCAGGCGAAAATTTCCTGGAAAAGAAGGCGCATGGTTTCATCACCGAGCAATCAGAACTTCTCTGCGACAAAACAGCCCCTGCTCCAATTTCAGAAGCATCAACCTCGACCTGGAACGGAAGCGAAACATCTGGTTGGCACAACACAGGGGCAGAAGAAAAACGACGCTTCAACTCCTGAAAAGCTTCCACAGCAGCAGAAGACCAATTGACCACATCAGCACCCTTCTTGGTTAAATCAGTCAACGGTTTAGCAACACTAGAAAAATTATTGATGAAGCGACGATAAAAATTAGCAAAGCCCAGGAACTTCTGCAGACTCTTCAGAGATGTTGGCTGAGTCCAATCATAAATGGCCTGAACTTTAACAGGGTCCATCTCGATAGTAGAAGGAGAAAAAATGAACCCCAAAAATGAAACCTTCTGAACACCAAAGAGACACTTTGACCCCTTCACAAACAAAGAATTAGCACGCAGGACCTGGAACACCATTCTGACCTGCTTCACATGAGACTCCCAATCATCCGAGAAGACCAAAATATCATCCAAGTATACAATCAGGAATTTATCCAGGTACTCTCGGAAGATGTCATGCATAAAGGACTGAAACACTGATGGAGCATTAGAAAGCCCGAATGGCATAAACAGGTACTCAAAATGGCCTTCGGGCGTATTAAATGCTGTTTTCCATTCATCGCCCCGTTTAATACGCACAAGATTATATGCACCACGAAGATCTATCTTGGTGAACCAACTAGCCCCCTTAATCTGAGCAAACAAATCAGACAGCAGCGGCAAGGGGTACTGAAATTTGACCGTAATTTTATTTAGAAGGCGGTAATCTATACAAGGTCTCAGCGAACCATCCTTCTTGGCCACAAAAAAGAACCCTGCTCCCAATGGCGATGACGACGGGCGAATATGACCCTTCTCCAAGGATTCTTTTACGTAACTCCGCATAGTGGCGTGCTCAGGTACAGATAAATTAAACAGTCGATCCTTAGGAAACTTACTACCAGGAATCAAATCGATAGCACAATCACAATCCCTATGCGGAGGTAGGGCATTGGACTTGGGCTCATCGAATACATCCCGGTAATCAGACAAGAACCCTGGGACCTCAGAAGGGGTGGATGATGAGATAGACAGAAATGGAACATCACCATGTACCCCCTGACAACCCCAGCTGGACACAGACATTGATTTCCAATCTAATACTGGGTTATGGACTTGTAGCCATGGCAACCCCAACACGACCACATCATGCAGATTCTGCAACACCAGAAAGCGAATATCCTCCTGGTGCGCAGGAGCCATGCACATGGTCAGCTGGGTCCAATACTGAGGCTTATTCTTGGCCAAAGGCGTAGCATCAATTCCTCTCAATGGAATAGGACACTGCAAGGGCTCCAAGACAAACCCACAGCGCCTAGCAAACTCCAAGTCCATCAAATTCAGGGCAGCGCCTGAATCCAGAAATGCCATGACAGAATAGGAAGACAAAGAGCAGATCAAAGTAAAGGACAAAAGAAATTTCGACTGTACCGTACCAATGGTGGCAGACCTAGCGAACCGCTTGGTGCGCTTAGGACAATCGGAGATAGCATGAGTGGAATCACCACAGTAGAAACACAGCCCATTCTGACGTCTGTGTTCTTGCCTTTCAGCTCTGGTCAAAGTCCTATCGCACTGCATAGGCTCAGGTTTATGCTCAGAAAATACCGCCAAATGGTGCACAGATCTACGCTCACGCAAGCGTCGACCGATCTGAATGGCCAAAAACATAGACTCATTCAGACCAGCAGGCATAGGAAATCCCACCATGACATCCTTAAGGGCTTCAGAGAGACCCTTTCTGAAAATAGCTGCCAGCTCACATTCATTCCATTGAGTGAGCACGGACCACTTTCTAAACTTCTGACAATAAATCTCTATCTCATCCTGACCCTGACACAGAGCCAGCAAATTTTTCTCTGCCTGATCCACTGAATTAGGTTCATCGTACAGCAATCCGAGCGCCAGAAAAAACGCATCAATATTACATAATGCAGGATCTCCTGGCGCAAGGGAAAATGCCCAGTCTTGAGGGTCGCCACGTAATAAAGAAATAATGATCTTAACTTGTTGAACTGGGTCACCAGAGGAGCGAGGTTTCAATGCCAGAAACAGTTTGCAATTATTTTTGAAACTCAGAAATTTAGCTCTATCTCCAGAAAGCAAATCAGGAATAGGAATTCTTGGTTCTAACATAGAATTCTGAGCCACAAAGTCTTGAATATTTTGTACTCTTGCAGTGAGATGATCCACACATGAAGACAGACCTCACTACACCTGTGTCCTGAACCACCCAAATGTCTAGGGGAAAAAAAAAGGCAAAACACAGTGCAAAGAAAAAAAAATGGTCTCAGAAATTCTTTTTTCCCTCTATTGAGAAGCATTAGTACTTTGGGCTTCCAGTACTGTTATGAACAGGTAATTCAGAACCACAATGGACCTTGAAGTTCAGAGCACACAAAGTGACCTGACAATTACCAAAAACATAGGACGAGCTCTGAGATGTGGGAACTCTGCTGACCGCAATCCCTAATCCTATCCAACCACACTAAAGGTAGCCGTGGAGCGCTCCTGACCAGACCTATGCGCCTCGAGCACAGCCTGAGAAATTAAATAGCCCTAAGAAAGAAAAATAAGCCCAGCTTGCCTCAGAGAAATACCCCAAAGGAAAAGGCAGCCCCCCACATATAATGACTGTGAGTTGAGATGAAAATACAAACGCAGAGATGAAATAGATTTAGCAAAGTGAGGCCCAACTTACTGAACAGACCGAAGATAGGAAAGATTGCTTTGCGGTCAACACAAAACCCTACAAACAACCACGCAGAGGGGGCAAAAAGACCCTCCGCACCGACTAACGGTACGGAGGTGCTCCCTCTGCGTCCCAGAGCTTCCAGCAAGCAAGAAAAACCAATATAGCAAGCTGGACAGAAAAAATAGCAAACAAAAATAACACAAGCAAAACTTAGCTTATGCAGGAGAGACAGGCCACAGGAACGATCCAGGAGAAAGCAAGACCAATACTAGAACATTGACTGGAGGCCAGGATCAAAGCACTAGGTGGAGTTAAATAGAGCAGCACCTAACGACTTAACCTCATCACCTGAGGAAGGAAACTCAGAAGCCGCAGTACCACTCTCATCCACCAAAGGAAGCTCATAGACAGAACCAGCCGAAGTACCACTCACGACCACAGAAGGGAGCTTGGCCACAGAATTCACAACAGGTGTTTCTGAGTTTCACAGGTGACGAGGTTAATTCGTTAGCTGCTGCTCTATTTAACTCCACTTAGATCTTTGCTCCATGCCACCTGTCAATGTTCCAGTATTGGTCTAGTTCACTCCTGGATCGTTCTTGTGACCTGTCTTCCCATCAGAAGCTAAGTTCCAGCTTGTATTTCTTGGGTTTGCTATTTTTCTGTCCAGCTTGCTATTTAATTTGTTGTCTTGCTTGCTGGAAGCTCTGGGACGCAGAGGGAGCGCCTCCGCACCGTGAGTCGGTGCGGACGGTCTTTTGCGCCCTCTGCCTGGTCTTTTTGTAGGTTTTTGTGCTGACCGCAAAGTAACCTTTCCTATCCTCGGTCTGTTCAGGAAGTCGGGCCTCACTTTGCTAAGTCTATTTCATCTCTGTGTTTGTATTTTCATCTTTACTCACCGTCATTATATGTGGGGGGCTGCCTTTTCCTTTGGGGAATTTCTCTGAGGCAAGGTAGGCTTTATTTTTCTATCTTCAGGGCTAGCTAGTTTCTTAGGCTGTGCCGAGTTGCATAGGGAGCGTTAGGCACAATCCACGGCTATTTCTAGTGTGTTTGATAGGTTTAGGGATTGCGGTCAGCAGAGTTCCCACATCCCAGAGCTCGTCCTTATTATCAGTAACTATCAGGTCATTCCGTGTGCTCTTAACCTCCAGGTCCATTATTGTCCCGACCACCGGTCATAACAGTACAGGTGGCCCGAAGTACTAATGCATCTCAATAGAGGGATAAGAGAAATTTTGAGACCATTTTTTTTTCTTTGCAGTGTGTTTTGTCTCTATTTTCCCCTTGACCTCTGGGTGGTTCAGGACACTGGTGTAAACATGGACATTCAAGGTCTGTCCTCTTGGATGGATAATCTCACTACAAGGATACAAAACATTCAAGATTTTGTGGTTCAGAATCCGATGTCAGAGCCTAGGATTCCAATTCCTGATTTGTTTTTTGGTGATAGATCTAAGTTCTTGAATTTCAAAAATAATTGTAAATTGTTTCTTGCCTTGAAACCTCGCTCCTCAGGTGACCCTGTTCAACAAGTAAAGATCATTATTTCTTTGTTACGTGGTGACCCTCAAGACTGGGCATTTTCCCTTGCGCCAGGAGATCCGGCATTGCGTGATGTTAATGCGTTTTTCCTGGCGCTTGGATTGCTTTATGACGAACCTAATTCAGTGGATCAGGCAGAGAAAATCTTGCTGGCTCTGTGTTAGGGTCAGGATGAAGCTGAGATATATTGTCAGAAGTTTAGAAAGTGGTCTGTGCTCACTCAGTGGAATGAATGTGCCCTGGCAGCAATCTTCAGAAAGGGTCTCTCTGAAGCACTTAAGGATGTCATGGTGGGGTTTCCCATGCCTGCTGGTCTGAATGAGTCTATGTCCTTGGCCATTCAGATCGATCGACGCTTGCATGAGCGCAAAGCTGTGCACCATTTGGCGGTACTATCTGAGCATGGGCCTGAGCCTATGCAATGTGATAGGACTTTGACCAGAGCTGAACGGCAAGAACACAGACGTCGGAATGGGCTATGTTTTTACTGTGGTGATTCCACTCATGCTATCTCCGATTGTCCGAAGCGCACTAAGCGGTTCGCTAGGTCTGCCACCATTGGTACGGTACAGTCTAAATTTCTATTGTCTGTTACTCTGATTTGCTCTTTGTCATCCTATTCTGTTATGGCATTTGTGGATTCAGGCGCTGCCCTGAATTTGATGGACTTGGAGTATGCTAGGCGCTGTGGTTTTTTCTTTGAGACCTTGCAGTATCCTATTGCATTGAGAGGAATTGATGCTACGCCTTTGGCCAAGAATAAGCCTCAGTATTGGACCCAATTGACCATGTGCATGGCTCCTGCACATCAGGAGGATATCCGCTTTCTGGTGTTGCACAATCTGCATGATGTGGTCGTTTTGGGGTTGCCATGGCTACAGGTTCATAATCCAGTATTGGACTGGAAATCTATGTCTGTGTCCAGCTGGGGTTGCCAGGGGGTACATGGTGATGTTCCATTTTTGTCTATTTCGTCTTCCACTCCTTCCGAAATTCCAGAGTTTTTGTCGGATTATCGGGATGTATTTGATGAGCCCAAAGCCAGTGCCTTACCTCCTCATCGGGATTGCGATTGTGCAATTAATTTGATTCCTGGTATTAAGTTTCCTAAGGGCCGATTGTTCAATTTATCTGTGCCAGAACACGCCGCTATGCGGAGTTATATAAAGGAATCCTTGGAGAAAGGCCATATTCGCCCGTCGTCATCACCGTTAGGAGCAGGGTTCTTTTTTGTGGCCAAGAAGGATGGTTCTTTGAGACCTTGTATTGATTACCGCCTTCTTAATAAAATTACAGTCAAATTTCAGTATCCTTTGCCGTTGCTGTCTGATTTGTTTGCTCGTATTAAAGGGGCTAGTTGGTTCACCAAGATAGATCTTCGACGGGCCTATAATCTTGTGCGTATTAAACAAGGCGATGAATGGAAAACAGCATATAATACTAGAGTTGAGCGACCTTGACCTTTTTAGAGTCGAGCCGGGTTTCGCGAAACCCGACTATCTCAAAAGTCGGGTCGAGTGAAATCGGCCGATTATGACGTAAAGTCGGGATCGACCGAAACACGAAACCCAATGCAAGTCAATGGGGCAGCATAGTCGGCAGTGAGTGGGGGCCAGGAAAACACCTAGAGTACCCATTTTAATGTCAAAACCATCCATTCTTCTTAATGAAGCTTGTCAAGTGTAATTTACCTTATAATAATTGGAAGGCATTTGAAATTGGGGGTCATTTGGCTAAAGTTGTGGGGGGTAGGGCTGGTTCAAGTAATTAGTGGGCCCAGGAAATCTGGACCACGTCACGGCAGTGGAGCAGGGAGAGGTAAGTATTTCAACTTTGCAAGTGCTGTGAACCTGAGCAAGCAGGGGGGGCCCACTCGTTGGCATTGGCACTGGCACAGGGCCCCTCAAAGTACAGCGGTGTGTTTGCACGGCGGGGGCGCCTCCCACCGGCAGCAACACTTTTGCGTACTATGAGAGGCCCTGTGCCAGTGACGTCGCCAACTAGTATTCCTCCCCCCACCTGATGAAGGAACCTGCACTTTCATCTGCACCTTCCTCTTTGTCCCCGTGTAAGGTGGTATGGTATGCGGGAAGAGCAACCTGACTTTCAGCAGGGTCACAATGTTGTTGTGTAGCGTGCACGGGGAATGTTGCGTTATGGGTCAATGTACCAGCAGACTCATCTATCACTGGCTGGGCAATGGGCAGGATGAGGAGGAAACACAGATATAGGCCCAAAGAATAAAGTTGGCTAAATGCAGTTCAAAATTGGTAACACAGGAATAACCAGGGGGCATTGCAGTGGAGGACAACTGGAATGAGAGGCTGACACAGAGAGTAGGCCCAAATCAGTAAGTAGTCGAAATGCAGTTCAAAATTGGCAACCGTAGTAAACAGGCGGCACAGCTTTGTTCAGTGGAGGAGAACAGCAAGGAGTGGCAGACACCGATAGTAGGCCCCAACCCAACTAGTAGGCCAAATGCAGTCTAACATTAACAACTACTTAACGAGCGCCTGAAAACGGAATTTCAGGACAGGAAACCAGGAGAACAGCAAGGAGCGGCAGACACTGTTAGTAGGCCCCAAACCAACTAGTACGCCAAATGCAGTTGTTCCATTTAACCACAATTTAACGAGAGCCTGAAGATAGAAGCTCAGGAAAGGCAACCTGGAGAACACCTTGGAGTGGAACACACCATCTCTCTCCACCCCATACCCATTTTGTAGGCCTAATGCAGTGTAGTTTTCTACAACTACTAAACGAGAGTCGGAAGATCGAAGCAATGGCAAGGAAACCTGGGGAACACCTTGGAGTGTAACACACCATCTCTCTCCACCCCATACCCATTTTGTAGGCCTAATGCAGTGTAGTTTTCTACAACTACTAAACGAGAGTCGGAAGATCGAAGCAATGGCAAGGAAACCTGGGGAACACCTTGGAGTGTAACACACCATCTCTCTCCACCCCATACCCAATTTGTAGGCCTAATGCAGCCTACTTTCCGACAACTACTAAACGAGAGCATGAAGATCGAAGCTCAGGAAAGGCAACCTGGGGAACACCTTGGAGTGTAACACACCATCTCTCTCCACCCTATACCCATTTTGTAGGCCTAATGCAGTGTAGTTTTCTACAACTACTAAACGAGAGTCTGAAGACCGAAGCAATGGCAAGGAAACCTGGGGAACACCTTGGAGTGTAACACACCATCTCTCTCCACCCCATACCCATTTTGTAGGCCTAATGCAGTGTAGTTTTCTACAACTACTAAACGAGAGTCGGAAGATCGAAGCAATGGCGAGGAAACCTGGAGAACACCTTGGAGTGTAACACACCATCTCTCTCCACCCCATACCCATTTTGTAGGCCTAATGCAGTGTAGTTTTCTACAACTACTAAACGAGAGTCGGAAGACCGAAGCAATGGCAAGGAAACCTGGGGAACACCTTGGAGTGTAACACACCATCTCTCTCCACCCCATACCCAATTTGTAGGCCTAATGCAGCCTACTTTCCGACAACTACTAAACGAGAGCATGAAGATCGAAGCTCAGGAAAGGCAACCTGGGGAACACCTTGGAGTGTAACACACCCTCTCTCTACACCACGGAAAGGCTGATTCTTAGTAAGGAAGGCTGTCGGAAAGAAGCAGGGCGCGTCCGAGGGTGATTATATTCTTATTAGGTATATACTCACCCTCGGACGCGCCCTGCTTCTTTATTTGTAATGAATGTTTATTTGCAATGTGGTTTTGACTTACTCTATTTTTTTGGTAAATAATGATTTTATTATTTTCATTGTTTTGCATCTTCTTGGCAATAATATAAAGAAGACGCGACAGGACAACACTCGGTGGATGCCATATCTGTGTTTTAAATTGAAAAAAACTTTCAGTTAACTACTTGCAGGAGAAAGTTATTGTAGCTGGTGGCCATTTTTAGTACTGTACCAGATTTTTGTTGTATGTGTTTGTTTTTAATGTTAAAATGTCTGCATTTGATATCTCTCCAGCATTTTCTTTTTTATAAGCAAAATACTTATTTTTATATTTTCTGATGTTGGTTCAAGGGGTACACGGGCAGCAGTAGACAGGTCAGTGGAGGCCTAGTGGAAGGAGGGACCGCAGACAGGCTTCGAAGTCTAACATAATAAATTGGGCTGGCTGTCGGCAATTTTAAATTGGTTCCAGGGGAACACGGGCGGCAGTAGCCAGGTCAGTGTAGTAGTAGTGGAGTGGGTAGCACGGTGGTGCAGTGGATAGCACAGCAGCCTTGCAGCGCTGGAGTCCTGGGTTCAAGCCCCACTAAGGACAACATCTGCAAAGAGTTTGTATGTTCTCTCCGTGTTTGCGTGGGTTTCCTCCGGGTACTCCGGTTTCCTCCCACATTACAAAGACATACTGATAGGGACATTAGATTGTGAGCCCCAACGGGGACAGCAACGATAATGTGTGCAACCTGTAAAGCGCTGCGGAATATGTTAGCGTTATATAAAAATAAAGATTATTTATTATTTAAAGAACGGGCCGCAGACAGGCTTCGAAGGCCTAACATAACAAAAATTGGGCTGTAGGCAATTTAAAATTGGTTCCAGGGGAACACGGGCAGCAGTAGACAGGTCAGTGGAGGCCTAGTGGAAGGAGGGACCGCAGACAGGCTTCGAAGCCCTAACATAATAAATTGGGCTGGCTGCAGGCAATTTAAAATTGGTTACAGGGGAACACGGGCAGCAGTGGCCTGGTCAGTGTAGTAGTAGTGGAAAGAACGGGCCGCAGACAGGCTTCGAAGGCCTAACATAACAAAAATTGGGCTGTAGGCAATTTAAAATTGGTTCCAGGGGAACACGGGCGGCAGTAGACAGGTCAGTGGAGGCCTAGTGGAAGGAGGGACCGCAGACAGGCTTCGAAGCCCTAACATAATAAATTGGGCTGGCTGCAGGCAATTTAAAATTGGTTACAGGGGAACACGGGCAGCAGTGGCCTGGTCAGTGTAGTAGTAGTGGAAAGAACGGGCCGCAGACAGGCTTCGAAGGCCTAACATAACAAAAATTGGGCTGTAGGCAATTTAAAATTGGTTCCAGGGGAACACGGGCAGCAGTAGACAGGTCAGTGGAGGCCTAGTGGAAGGAGGGACCGCAGACAGGCTTCGAAGGCCTAACATAATAAATTGGGCTGGCTGTAGGCAATTTAAAATTGGTTCCAGGGGAACACGGGCAGCAGTAGACAGGTCAGTGGAGGCCTAGTGGAAGGAGGGACCGCAGACAGGCTTCGAAGCCCTAACATAATAAATTGGGCTGGCTGTAGGCAATTTAAAATTGGTTCCAGGGGAACACAGGCGGCAGTAGACAGGTCAGTGGAGGCCTAGTGGAAGGAGGGACCGCAGACAGGTTTCGAAGCCCTAACATAATAAATTGGGCTGGCTGTAGGCAATTTAAAATTGGTTCCAGGGGAACACGGACAGCAGTAGACAGGTCAGTGGAGGCCTAGTGGAAGGAGGGACCGCAGACAGGCTTCGAAGGCCTAACATAAGAAAAATGTCAATACAATGGTATTGACAGTGCCAGGCATTGAAGGATGTCAGCGCATAGACTAAACATTGGTGGAGCTGTGAGAGAAAATTTTGCAAGTGGTAGAGCACTGTTTGAGCTGGGGGGGGGACTGTCTTGTGGCCGGCGGTACAGGCCCAGGGCCCCTCATATTACAACGGTGTGTCTGAAGTTGGGTGCGCACCACCACCGCCAGACACTTTATTGTACTATGAGGGACCTAGTGGCAGTGCCGTCGACCAAAAGCGGGCACACCCACCTCTTCAGACAAACAGTACTCTCACGGGTGCTGGCGCCAAGTGGCGATACCACGGCCCCGTGTGGGGACTTTGGCCATTTAGGGAGGTGTTAACATGTCGGATGCTGGACAATCAGGTGCTGCAAATTACGAGATTGGAAAAGTCGTTCAGAATAGTCCACAGGCAAGACCTTTACATAGGAAAGCTAGGTGTCAGCCGGGCAAGGTGGGGCAAAAGATTTCGAAATCCAGTTGTGGTTCATTTTAATGAAGGTTAGATCATCTACATTTTGGGTAGCCAGACGAGTCCTTTTTTCTGTTAGTATTGAACCTGCAGCACTGAATACTCTTTCTGATAGGACACTAGCTGCCGGGCAAGCAAGCTCCTGCAATGCATATTCTGCCAATTCTGGCCAGGTGTCTAATTTTGATGCCCAGTAATCAAATGGGAATGACGGTTGAGGGAGAACGTCGATAAGGGATGAAAAATAGTTAGTAACCATACTGGACAAATGTTGTCTCCTGTCACTTTGAATTGATGCTGCAGTACCTGTCCTGTCTGCGGTCATAGCAAAATCACTCCACAACCTGGTCAGAAAACCCCTCTGGCCAACGCCACTTCTGATTTCTGCCCCTCTAACACCTCTGGTCTGCTGGCCCCTGCAGCTCGTGTTAGAACGATCACGGGCGCTGTGTGCAGGGAATGCCAGAAGCAAACGGTCAACAAGAGTTGATTGTTTGGTTGCTAATATTAGTTCCAAGTTCTCATGTGGCATTATATTTTGCAATTTGCCTTTATAGCGAGGATCAAGGAGGCAGGCCAACCAGTAATCGTCATCGTTCATCATTTTTGTTATGCGTGTGTCCCTTTTGAGGATACGTAAGGCATAATCCGCCATGTGGGCCAAAGTTCCAGTTCTCAAATCTGTGGTTGTGCTTGGTTGAGGGGCAGTTTCAGGCAAATCCACGTCACTTGTGTCCCTCCAAAAACCAGAACCCGGCCTTGCCACGCCACCAATTGCTATTGGCCCCAGAGAAGATTCCTCATACAAAAAATACTCAAACCCATCATCCCCCTCGTCCTCCTCCTCTTCGCCCGCTACTTCGTCCTGTAGACTGCCCTGACCAGACAAGGGCTGACTGTCATCAAGGCTTCCCTCTTCCTCGGCTGCAGACGCCTGCTCCTTTATGTGCGTCAAACTTTGCATCAGCAGACGCATTAGGGGGATGCTCATGCTTATTATGGCGTTGTCTGCACTAACCAGCCGTGTGCATTCCTCAAAACACTGAAGGACTTGACACATGTCTTGTACCTTCGACCGCTGCACACCTGACAACTCCATGTCTGCCATCCAACTGCCTACCCATGTATGTGTATCCTCCCTCAAATACATAACAGCACGCCTCTGTTCGCACAGTCTCTGAAGCATGTGCAGTGTGGAGTTCCACCTTGTTGCAACGTCGATGATTAGGCGATGCTGGGGAAGGTTCAAAGACCGCTGATAGGTCTGCATACGGTTGGAGTGTACGGGCGAACGGCGTATATGCGAGCAAAGACCGCGCACTTTTAGGAGCAGGTCGGATAACCCCGGATAACTTTTCAGGAAGCACTGCACCACCAGGTTTAAGGTGTGAGCCAGGCAAGGAATGTGTTTCACTTGGGAAAGGGAGATGGCAGCCATGAAATTCCTTCCGTTATCACTCACTACCTTGCCTGCCTCAAGATCTACAGTGCCCAGCCACGACTGCGTTTCTTTCTGCAAGAACTCGGACAGAACTTCCACGGTGTGTCTGTTGTCGCCCAAACACTTCATAGCCAATACAGCCTGCTGACGCTTGCCAGTAGCTGCCCCATAATGGGACACCTGGTGTGCAACAGTGGCAGCTGCGGATGGAGTGGTTGTGCGACTGCGGTCTGTGGACAAGCTCTCGCTTCTGCAGGAGGACGAGGAGGAGGGGGTGCGAACGGCTACAGCCAACTGTTTCCTAGACCGTGGGCTAGGCAGAACTGTCCCAAAATTGCTGTCCCCTGTGGACCCTGCATCCACCACATTCACCCAGTGTGCCGTGATGGACACGTAACGTCCCTGGCCATGCCTACTGGTCCATGCTTCTGTTGTCAGGTGCACCTTTGTACTCACAGATTGCATGCACGATGCGCTCTTTAACATGTTGGTGGAGGGCTGGGATGGCTTTTCTCGAAAAGAAGTGTCGACTGGGTAGCTCGTAGCGTGGTACAGCGTAGTCCATCAGGGCTTTGAAAGCTTCGCTTTCAACTAACCGGTAGGGCATCATCTCTAACGAGATTAGTCTAGCTATGTGGGCGTTCAAACCCTGTGTACGCGGATGCGAGGCTAAGTACTTCCTTTTTCTAACGAGAGTCTCATGTAGGGTGAGCTGGACTGGAGAGCTGGAGATCGTGGAACTAGCGGGGGTGCCGGTGGACATGGCAGACTGAGAGACGGTTGGAGACGGTATTGTTGCCTCCGGTGCCCTAGATGCAGTGTTTCGTACTACGAAACTGGTGATTCCCTTACCCTGAGTGCTTTGGCCTGGCAACGAAACCTGCACAGATACTGCAGGTGGTGCGGAAAATGGTGGCCTTACAGTGACGGAAGGGATGTAGCGTTGCTGACTAGCTGCATTGCCCGAGGGTGCTACAACCTTAAGGGACGTTTGGTAGTTAGTCCACGCTTGCAAATGCATGGTGGTTAAATGTCTATGCATGCATCTTGTATTTAGACATTTCAGATTCTGACCTCTGCTTAAGGTAGTTGAACATTTTTGACAGATGACTTTGTGCTGATCAATTGGATGTTGTTTAAAAAATGCCAGACTGCACTCTTTCTAGCATCGGATCCCTTTTCACGCATTGCAGACTGAGCTTTAATCGGATGGCCACGCTGTCCTCCAACAGGTTTTGGCTTTGCCACGTGTTTTGGACCAGATACGGGCCCGGCAGATGGAACCTGTTGCGATGTTGATGCCTGCTGCGGCCCCTCCTCCTCCGCTTCAGAACTACTGCCGCCTGCACCCTGTTCCCCCAATGGCTGCCAATCGGGGTCAACAACTGGGTCATCTATAACCTCCTCTTCTATCTCGTGTGCAACTTCGTCTGTGTCACCGTGTAAGTCGGTGGTATAGCGTTCGTGACGGGGCACCATAGTCTCATCAGGGTCTGATTCTGGATCAGTACCCTGCGAGGGCAATGTGGTGGTCTGAGTCAAAGGAACAGCATAGTAATCTGGCTGTGGCTGTGCATCTGTGCACTCCATGTCCGATTCAACTTGTAATGGGCATGGCCTGTTAACTGTTTCACTTTCTAAGCCAGGGACGGTATGTGTAAAGAGCTCCATGGAGTAACCCGTTGTGTCGCCTGCCGCATCCTTCTCTGTTGTTGTTTTTGCTGTAGAGGACAAGGAAGCGACTTATCCCTGACCGTGAACATCCACTAACGATGCGCTGCTTTTACATTTACCAGTTTCAGAAGAGGAGGCAAAAGAGCTAGAGGCTGAGTCAGCAAGGTAAGCCAAAACTTGCTCTTGCTGCTCCGGCTTTAAAAGCGGTTTTCCTACTCCCAGAAAAGGGAGCGTTAGAGGCCTTGTGTAGCCAGACGACGAACCTGGCTCCACAGCTCGAGACTTAGGTGCTATATTGTTTTTCCCACGACCACCTGATGCTCCACCACCACTACCATCATTACCAGCTGTCAATGAACGCCCACGGCCACGACCTCGTCCACCAGACTTCCTCATTGTTTTAAAAACGTCACCAAAGTAACGGTATTTGTTACTGTCAAACAACTTACAAGGTGAACTCTAACTTCTGTAGGATTTAGATATCCCTTTATAGGTGGGTGAGACCCCAAGGAAAATCTGGCACCATGTTACACACTCGGTTTTCTGTGGCACCAAATGAGAGAGATGCCACACACGCAGGACTGTCACTCAAGCACAAAGGCCAATATTAATGTCCCACTTTTTTTTTTTAAGGGAGAATTTAAAAACCAAAAACAGGCACTAGGCTTTCTGTGGCTCACTATTTGAGAGAGATGGCACACAGGACTGGCACACAAGCACAAAGGCCAATATTAATCTCCCACTGCGTTTTTTATTTGTCAGGGAGTATTTATAAACCAAATACAAAAAAAAAACACTAGGCTTTCTGTGGCCCACTATTTGAGAGAGATGGCACATACAGGACTGGCACGCAAGCACAAAGGCCAATATTAATCTCCCACTGTTTTTTTTTTAAGGGAGAATTTAAAAACCAAAAACAGGCACTAGGCTTTCTGTGGCTCACTATTTGAGAGAGATGGCACACAGGACTGGCACACAAGCACAAAGGCCAATATTAATCTCCCACTGTTTTTTTTTTTGGTCAGGGAGAATTTATAAACCAAATTAAAACAAAAAAAAAATAGGCTTTCTGTGGCCCACTATTTGAGAGAGATGGCACACACAGGACTGGCACACAAGCACAAAGGCCAATATTAATCTCCCACTGTTTTTTTTGTCAGGGAGAATTTATAAACCAAATAAAAAAAAAAACAATAGGCTTTATGTGGCCCACTATTTGAGAGAGATGGCACACACACGACTGGCACACAAGCACAAAGGCCAATATTAATCTCCCACTGACAAACAAAAAAGATAGCTGTGCAGAAAGGAGGGAACAACAGGATTTGTGCTTTGAAAAAAGCAGTTGGTTTGCACAGTGGCGTACACACAGCAATGCAGCTATCAGGGAGCCTTCTAGGGCAGCCCAATAAGCTACAGCGCTGAGAAAAAAAAAATGTAGCCTCCACTGTCCCTGCAAACAAAAGGTGGTGTTGGACAGTGGAAATCGCTACAGCACAGGCGGTTTGGGGGTTAATGGACCCTGCCTAACGCTATCCCTGCTTCGGACGAAGCGGCAGCAACCTCTCCCTATGCTCAGATCAGCAGCAGTAAGATGGCGGTCGGCGGGAACGCCTCTTTATAGCCCCTGTGACGCCGCAGACAGCAAGCCAATCACTGCAATGCCCTTCTCTAAGATGGTGGGGACCAGGACCTATGTCATCACGCTGCCCACACTCTGCGTCCACCTTCATTGGCTGAGAAATGGCGCTTTTCGCGTCATTGAAACGTGACTTTGGTGCGAAAGTCGCGTACCGCATGGCCGACCCCACACAGGGATCGGGTCGGGTTTCATGAAACCCGACAGTGCCAAAAGTTGGCAATCTTTGAAAATGAACGATCCGTTTCGCTCAACCCTAGTGTTAGGACTGGCGGAACGCACCAAGAAAGATGTAATAGATGCGTTCGCAGTCAGGGGTCCACCGTGCAGGTGAAAACCTGCTGCTAGTAAATGGCAGCGTAATATGGCGGTGGAAGTGAACCCGGTAAAGCCACAGGTCCGCAATACCGCACTAAAGAGTGCAAGCAAGGAGTCAGCGAACACAACCCCAAGACACAGGATTGAAGTCCGATTAGACCACTTGCTGACACAACACCGCAACTGGGTGTGTTAGGCAACTATAGTAATTAGAGCACCGAAGTGCGAACTGTGCCGTGCTGGCAGACACCACTAAGAACCCAGACGTGGGTCAGGAAGCGCACTACTGGCGCGTGGCGCCGCACTGGAGGTCACAGCAATAGACGCTGATACGTGTGTGACACGTTGAGTGGTTAGTCGGGCGCTAGATAGCAGCCATACTCCATACGCGAACAGTCATACAATAGGGTAGGGGTATTTAATGAACGACTTGCACTCACAACAAACACACGTATACAATTGTACACTAGCGCATGGCCGTGCGGTCATGCGCAATTTATATAGTTGCAGCACAGGAAGTAGCTACAGAAGTTTTGCCCTTTCAGGACCTGCCAAGAGGACCAATGGGATGTGCTGCAGTGCCTGAGCATGTGACCCTCGATCTCCAACGGAAGATCTTGCCCTGGGCATGCTCAGTGTGTGCAAATAAGGACTTAGTCCCAGAGAAGCCCGCTCGCTGCTGCCCAGCACTGGCTTTAATGGCAAAAGCTGGAGAAGCAACAGCAAGCCTAAGCACCGAGTGAGACTGAGCCAGACGAAAGGACCGTCGTCTCTGCTGAGCAGGTTTACCTGCGGCAGGAGAGGAATGGGAGACCGCAGCAGAAGCGGCCTGAGATTCCCCCTGTGCAGAAGCGGGAGCTCGACCCCTAACATTACCCCCCCTCCTAGGGCCCCCCCCTCCTTGGGCCCCGCTACGTTCGAAGGCAGCAATGAGCTGCGGAGCCCGAATGTGCTCAGCAGGCTCCCAGGATCTATCCTCAGGACCGTAACCCCTCCAGTCCACCAAATAAAATTTTTTGCCACGAACCACCTTGTACCCCAAGATAGCGTTCACCTCGTAATCGTCCGTAGACGAACCCGACGTCCCAGTAGATGACTCAGAAAACCGGGACATGTACACAGGCTTAAGGAGGGACACATGAAAGGTATCGGTGATACCTAGGCGTGGAGGAAGGGCTAGACGGTAAACCACAGGATTAACCTGTTCGAGGACCTTAAAAGGACCTAAGTAGCGAGGTGCGAACTTAGTAGACTCAACTCGCTGCCTGATGTTACGGGCGGAAAGCCACACTAAGTCGCCAGGAGCAAAGGTTGGAGCGGGGCGCCGATGTGCATCGGCGGAGGACCTCATTCTCTCCTTGGAAGCCCGAATGGCATCCTGAGTGTGATCCCAAATGTCCCGTGCCTCCACAGCCCATTCTGCCACCCTGGAATCGGCGGAAGACACGGGCATGGGCACAGGTACCCGCGGATGCTGACCATAGTTAAGGAGGAATGGGGTCTGTCGAGTGGAGTCAGCTACAGCATTGTTAAGAGCAAACTCCGTCCACGGTAGCAAAGATGCCCTGTCATCTTGCCTAGCAGAGACAAAATGTCGCAGATATGTGACCAAGGTCTGGTTGGCTCTCTCCACCAACCCATTCGTCTCGGGATGATATGCCGAAGAGAGATTTAACTCAATACTGAGAAGACGACAAAGCTCTCTCCAGAACCGAGACGCAAAGTGGGGACCCCGGTCACTGACAATTTTGTCTGGTATACCGTGAAGGCGGAAATGTGTTTAATAAACAACGCTGCCAAGGCCCGTGCAGAAGGTAGCCGAGGAAGCGACACCAAATGCACCATTTTAGAAAAATGGTCGGTGATTACCCAAATGATGGTACAGCCACGAGACTTGGGCAAACCCACCACAAAGTCCATCCCGACCATCTCCCAGGGCCTGTCTGCCACCGGCAGAGGATATAACAATCCAGCTGGCCGTTGACGAGGAGACTTATTTTTGGCACAGGAGACACATGCCCGGACATAGTCTCTGACATCACGAACCATATGCGGCCACCAGTACATTCTCGCCAGCAACTCAGATGTCCTCTTTGCCCCAAAGTGTCCACCCACTCTGGACGAATGAGCCCAAGAGAGAACCTCCGGTTGCAAATTGATGGGAACAAAAGTCTTGCCCGGAGGCACGGACTCTAGCGAAACTGGAGCTACGGTTCTCAGACTCTCTGAAGGGACAATAAGCCGAGGCTCCTCTTCCTCCTCCTCAGTTGACACAAGGGAGCGAGAGAGAGCGTCAGCACGAATGTTCTTCTCCCCGGCGAGATAATGGAGAGTGAAGTGGAACCGGGAGAAAAACAAGGACCATCTAGCCTGACGAGAATTCAGCCGCTGGGCTGTACGCAAATAGACCAAATTTTTGTGGTCCGTGAAGTCTTGGAAGGGAAACCGAGCACCTTCCAAAAGATGTCTACACTCCGAAAAGGCCAACTTCATTGCTAGCAACTCCCTGTCCCCGATGGAGTAATTTCTCTCCGCTGGTGTGAAGGTCTTTGAGAAGAAGAAGCATGGATGCTTCCGACCTTGAGCATCCTTTTGATAGAGGACTGCTCCAGCACCAACGGATGAGGCATCCACCTCCATAAGGAATGGCTTATCCACATCGGGACGATGTAAGATGGGAGCGCTAGCAAAATGGGACTTTATAGAAGTGAAGGCCTTGGAGACCTCTTCCGACCACAATTTGGGATTCGCTCCCTTCTTGGTGAGGGATACCAAGGGAGCTACCAAAGTTGAGAAGTGGGGGATGAGCTGGCGATAGTAATTTATGAACCCCATAAAGCGCTGCACCGCTTTAAGAGAATGGGGTTCCTGCCAGTCCATCACAGCCTGTAGTTTGGCAGGATCCATAGCCAATCGCTGAGCCGAGATGATATAGCCCAGGAAAGGTAAGGACTCCTGCTCAAACACACACTTCTCCAACTTAGCATAAAGGGAATTCGCCCGTAGGAGTTCGAAGACTCTGCCAACATCTCTCCGGTGGGAGTCCATATCTGGAGAGAAGATGAGGATATCATCCAGATAGACTACAACCGAGGTGGAAAGCATATCCCGGAAGATATCGTTGACAAAGTCCTGAAAAATGGCTGGGGCATTACAGAGCCCGAAGGGCATCACCAGATACTCATAGTGCCCATCCCTGGTATTAAAAGCCGTTTTCCATTCGTCCCCCTCACGGATGCGAATCAGGTTGTAGGCACCCCGCAGATCTAGTTTGGTGAAAACCTTCGCTCCCCTTAGCCTGTCAAAGAGCTCAGATATCAAGGGCAACGGGTACTTATTTTTAATGGTGATATCATTAAGACCCCTGTAATCGATGCAAGGACGTAATTCCCCGTTCTTCTTCTGTACAAAGAAGAATCCCGCCCCTGCAGGAGACACTGACTTCCTAATGAACCCTCTTGCCAAATTCTCCTGAATATATTGAGACATAGCCTCCGTCTCTGGGAGAGAGAGGGGATATACCCTTCCCCGAGGAGGTTCAGCTCCAGCAAGAGGTCAATAGGACAGTCGTAGGGGCAATGAGGCGGTAGAGTCTCAGCAGCCTTTTTAGAGAATACGTCAGCATAGCACCAATAGCACTTGGGAAGAGAAGAAATGTCTGCGGGTACCTCGGTAGTAGAAACCTGTACACACTCACTCACACACCTGCCCATACAAGACTTACTCCAACCCAATATTCTCCCTGAGGACCACTCAATATGTGGGGAGTGGAAACGGAGCCAGGGTATTCCCAGCAAAATCTCATCCATTCTCTCGGGAAGAACAAGAAGGGAAATAATCTCCTGGTGGGAAGGGGACATGGACAGCGAGAATGGAACTGTCTGGTGTGTGATTTGCAGTGGAAGTGTCGCCCCATTCACAACTCTAACTGTAACAGGTTTGGCGAGCATGACTAGTGGTATAGCGTGGCGTAGAGCAAAAGCAGAGGACATGAAGTTTCCCTCTGCTCCTGAATCCACACAAAGCTCGACTGATAGAGTGGAGGAGCCTAACAGGATTGTCCCTTTAAAGGACAGTTTGGAGGAAAATGCAGCTGTGTCTAGTGAACCTCCCCCAATGGTTACTAGACGCGATCGTTTCCCGACCGCCGTGGACATTTATTGGCGTAATGTCCTAGTTGATGACAGTTTTTACAAACCATGAGTACTCGAGCGGCCTGAGACTTAGGTCCCGCTCGAGAAACCTCCATGGCCTCATGGGAGTCGGACGCCAAGACAGGAGATTCTAGAGGTTTGGCGAAGGTGGGAGCCAGCCGAAACCTCTGCCTACACTGGGTCCGCTCTAACCTCCGCTCGTGAAAACGGAGGTCGATGCGGGTAGATACAGAAATAAGCTCCTCCAGTGTGGCGGGTATCTCCCTGGTGGCCAAGGCGTCCTTCACGTGGTCTGCCAGTCTCCTCCAGAACACCGGAATAAGAACTTTGTCTGGCCACTCTAACTCTGAAGCTAGAGTCCAGAACTGGATGACAAACTGGCTGACAACGGACGAGCCCTGAGTAATAGTCAACAACTGGAGCGCGGTATCGTGGGTAACACGAGGTCCTAAAAAGACCTGCTTCAGAGCGTCCAGGAAGAGAGGAGCACTCTGTACCACACGATCATCTCGCTGCCAAAGTGGCGTTGCCCACTCCAACGCCCTGCCCGACAAGAGAGATAGAATAAATCCCACTCTCGCCCCTTCCGTAGGGAAACGTGACGCCAGGAGCTCAAGGTGTATGGAGCACTGGCTCACGAATCCGCGACATAGTTTACTGTCGCCAGCAAACTTGTCAGGAAGCGGGAGACGGGATAAAGTCGGAGCAGGGGTGGCAGCGGACAAACTGGCTGCGGCTACACTTGCAGCTTGAACAGCGACAGCAGTGACATCCACAGCTGAGGTTGAACGCTCAAGAGCCGCCAACCTTCCCTCCAGCTGCTGGATGTACCGCTGTAAACGCTGATCGTCCGCCATTTACTAACCAGACCCTGGCACTAGTGTTCTGTTAGGACTGGCGGAACGCACCAAGAAAGATGTAATAGATGCGTTCGCAGTCCTTGGTCCACCGTGCAGGTGAAAACCTGCTGCTAGTAAATGGCAGCGTAATATGGCGGTGGAAGTGAACCCGGTAAAGCCACAGGTCCGCAATACCGCACTAAAGAGTGCAAGCAAGGAGTCAGCGAACACAACCCCAAGACACAGGATTGAAGTCCGATTAGACCACTTGCTGACACAACACCGCAACTGGGTGTGTTAGGCAACTATAGTAATTAGAGCACCGAAGTGCGAACTGTGCCGTGCTGGCAGACACCACTAAGAACCCAGACGTGGGTCAGGAAGCGCACTACTGGCGCGTGGCGCCGCACTGGAGGTCACAGCAATAGACGCTGATACGTGTGTGACACGTTGAGTGGTTAGTCGGGCGCTAGATAGCAGCCATACTCCATACGCGAACAGTCATGCAATAGGGTAAGGGTATTTAATGAACGACTTGCACTCACAACAAACACACGTATACAATTGTACACTAGCGCATGGCCGTGCGGTCATGCGCAGTTTATATAGTTGCAGCACAGGAAGTAGCTACAGAAGTTTTGCCCTTTCAGGACCTGCCAAGAGGACCAATGGGATGTGCTGCAGTGCCTGAGCATGTGACCCTCGATCTCCAACGGGAGATCTTGCCCTGGGCATGCTCAGTGTGTGCAAATAAGGACTTAGTCCCAGAGAAGCCCGCTCGCTGCTGCCCAGCACTGGCTTTAATGGCAAAAGCTGGAGAAGCAACAGCAAGCCTAAGCACCGAGTGAGACTGAGCCAGATGCAAGGACCGTCGTCTCTGCTGAGCAGGTTTACCTGCGGCAGGAGAGGAATGGGAGACCGCAGCAGAAGCGGCCCGAGATTCCCCCTGTGCAGAAGTGGGAACTCGACCCCTAACACCTAGTTACATCAATTTGTAAAAAATACAGTACTATCAAAGTGCAAAGTGACAAGAAAAAGTGCATATGTGCAATGATCACAAGATCCCTTTAAAACATCACATTAATCAGTATTTGCTGTACAGCGATCTCTCATATAAAACAAAAGTACATTAAGTACCTAATCGCCATAATTACACTAGCCAGGTGTCTCCATATGAAGCGCAATCCAAAAAAAAGGCACTCACACATGTTTTTGCTTGCAGACGCCATGTCCACGGCGTTCCCAGACTCAAACTGCGCATGTCCATGACGATATTACCCATGGATCATAGCGCCACTCTTTGCACCTGCGCAGACCGCATCTGAGGTGCCGGACGCCATCTTGCTTAAGGTACCACTAATCTCCAGTCGCGGTTATACATATACATAGATGTCACAGCAATGGCAGAATTAAAGCAGAGCATAACCTGCATATAGCATATATTAAGATGCATCTTATCATCCCACATAAAGGATCCATAAGCATCGTTAAATAACGGCACACATGCCAAACTATGAGGGCATCATTAAAGAGCAATATCCATTCTTATGAATGGACAATAAGTAAGATCAAAATTTGGACAGTTGTAAAAATAACCAAGGTCAAGGCATAAGCCTAATAATGTGCTACGAGACACCGGGAACACCCCACTCATAAAGAAGGGTCTCCTGTGTCAAAAGCGCAGACCAGAGCGAAAAAGGAGGAAATTAAACCCCCTTTCCACTCAGCCCACAACAAGTAGCACAAAAAGACCAATGGTAAAACAACTCTAAATGTCCATATTTCGAATTGTAAATGAACCAAAACACATCAAGTGAAGTTCAATACAGAGATTTTATTAAGTCCCCCAGTTTTACAGTCTGGATGATAGTGTTGTAACTTCAAAACACTGTTTTGCATATGCTATTGTTATGTTATGTTACAAAAAAACAAGCAATGTGAAAAAAATATAATAAAGAAAAAA